>NC_066585.1:477301410-477456421 GCF_024323335.1 Lathyrus oleraceus
TAGGAAACAACTGCCAATAGTTGGACTTACAATTGACTCCTCACAAGAAACAAATAACAAATGCAATAAGCAAGAGGAAACAAGTTGCCAATAAATGGTCTTACACTCGACTCCAAGGAAAGGAATGCCAATGAATGGTCTTAGTTCCAAATCCCTCCAGATCATAGGAAACAACTGCCAATAGCTGGACTTACAATTGACTCCTCAATGGACAAAACAAAAATGTCACAAAGATATGAACAATGATTATGAAATGATATACCAGTAATGATGATACATGCACAAAGGCATACATAAGCAAATATGCACAGATGAATCAAGTAAGCAAATAAACAAGTCAATTAGCACACACTATATACAATCAATTAGGCTCAAGCAAGGTTAGGCTTTACAGCCAACTGGAATAGGGTATTTTGAGCTCTTAACCCTAACATTGAGAGTTAGGGTGAAGCAGATGAAGTGGAGATGAGGGGTGTGCCCCATAGCTCTTATCCCTAGTCAGGGAGAGCTTTGATCAATGGAAAGTGTGGGAGTTCAGAAAGTTGGAACTCTTCTCCACAAATGATTGACTCTATAAGATCTTGGGTTATTATTCACAATGCATCAACACTAAATAGCAGGAGATGGATTACACATCTGTTTTATCTGCCAATTGCCTCATAAGAGGACTTTACCTGCTTGGCACAAAATTAAACAAGCACAAACATGGCCTCTTAAGGAGGGCTTCAGACAGGTGCCTACCAATAACAGTAGGTCTTCCAGACTACATGAATATTAGAGATTATACCTAAGTGGTTAAGCAACCAAGCAAAGAAAAGTTCAAATGAACTTAAAGCAACTTAAGTACCTGTGGAAATAACTAAACAAATCAGTACAATACTCAGACAAACAGACAACAGTCAATAAGCAACAGACAATCCCAATGTACAAAATGTGTAAGCCAAAAGGCAAACTCAAATGAGTTAGCATCAACCTACAAAACATCAAGTGTTAGTAATCAAAATCAAATATCAATGCTCAAGTGATGAAGCATCATTAACCATGGCATTTGGATGCTTAAACCTGAAATCAAAGCTCACATGTAAGCAACAAACCACTAGGTCAAAGCCTAGGGTCAAAGATGAAGAAAAAATTTAAAACAGGAGCTGAAATTCAACACAAAGTAACTTCAACCACATATTGACATATTCCAAAAGGTCTCACATCAAAATCAATCACCAAAAGCATTTCATGATCAAGTGAAGTTCAAGGCAATTTCAAAGCTCATATGTGATCATCATGAATGAAAAATTCAAATCGAAACAGAAATGATTCAAATAAATTTGGAAAAAATCATGCACATTCAAGACATCTATAATATCCATAACACAAAAAATCAGAAGCATTGGAGATCATCTAGCATGGCAATCACATGGTACAAGTTGAACATCAAAAGGTGTGACACAAATTGTCACACCAAGTTAGCACATGCATAAAACAGAAATGGTGCATAGGAAAAATACCAAACAAAAACCAAAATGTCCAGCAATGTGTCTAGATTCCTCATGCAAAATTTCAAAGCCATTGGATAAGAAACAAGCATTTCACAATAAGATAAGCAAGGCAAGGTCATAATTAGACATATGATCAATCATCCTAGCACCAAATGAAATCCAGCCAAGCACAATTTTGGATATTATGATGATAAAAAACTAGACAGAATAAGGAGCATTTTGCAAAAAATTGGGATCAAATTGGTGCAATTTTCAATTTTATATGATTCTTTGAAGTTGAGGAAAAAATTTGAAGTCAAAATGGAAATAGCATTTGAAAATAGGAGGGAAACATGAAAAATGGCAAGGCATTTGAAAAAATTGCGCTCAGACGGACTCAAACCATGGGCGAATTTGAACTAATGCGCGCGCTTCCAAAACGGTACCGTTTTGGCCTAAAAACCCTAAGCTGCATGGCATTTCCAGAATCCGTAGCTAATCATGCATTTCGTAGCAAAACCGTGGCCAGTTCGTAGCAAATTCTGGAAAATGATGATCTTCATCTTCTTCCTCACGAAGAAGATGAACAGTGTACGTGTTCATGCAAGCTCAGAAAAATTTCTCCAGAAAAACAAAACTCATACAGCATTTTAAAGCATTTTCCACGTACATCAAGGATCCACAAGCATTTCAACATAATTCATCACAACAAACTCAAATCGAAGAAAATAAAATTGAACATCAAACTTTCAATCATGCATTTCTAGCTCAAAACAGCACCAAATCACACGATTCAAAGCTCAGATTCATCAGGACAACACGATCTACAACAATATAGCCATGGATTTTAAAATTAAGAGATTCGAATTATGACCTCTTGAAGTGCAGCAAGCTGAAATCGTGCTATCCAAGGCTTGTAATGGTCCAAAGCTTCTCTATGATGCTTGTGGAGATGATGAATGGAAAAAATGATGCTCAAACGCACTTGAATCCAATAGATTTTGACATCACCATTGAACCTTCAAGCTTCGAGTATGTTCAAATATGGCACGATTTCTCTCAATTCCACGTCCAATCTTGCTCAGAAATGCTTCACGATCATGATTCCAACAAGAGAAGATGCTTTTGTGTGAAGAATTTGGAAAATATTTGTGAGAGAAAAATTTGGAAAAGTTTCTAGATCTAGATCTGAAATGGATGTTGATGATGAATGCAATTATGATTAACAATATATAGGTCCTGCTAATGATTCTGAAATCAAGTTTAAGCCAAATGCAAATGAGATTAGCAACTTATGAGGTGTATGTACAAAAATGGTTTTTCACCTCATGCACTTCATGCATGCGTGAACAGTGCTAACACAAGGCCCAAAACCACTTAAAATTACTCCATGCATGCTTTGGAAATGGTTTTGTATGCATATGATCCACCAAAATGATTTTATGAAAATTTCTTCTAAAAACTTCATGAATGAGCACATGATAATGCAAGTGGAATTCAAGCCATGTAATGAGATGTTTGGAAGCTACAAGTCATGATGAACAAAATGCAAAAAGAACCACTCATTTTGGAGCTTTGAATCAAAAGATATGCCCATTTGAAGTCCCATGCATACTTGGCAATGATTTGATCACATCTCCTCAACCACACATTAGAAATTCAAGATCTTGGAATTTTTGTAAATGGGAGAGAAAGATCTACAACTTTCATGTTCAACAAAATTTCATTTGAAGCTTTCTTGATGATGTAATATTGAGTTGAAGTTGGTCCAAAACCTTTCCATTTTTGGAAAGTTCAAATTATGGGTCACTTTCTATTTTGGGAAATTTTTTACTGGACCTCAAATTCTTCAGTGTGAGTGTTTGAAATGTCAAATGAGACTTGTTTGAACATGAATGAAGTATTTCTAATCACTTCCCACCTCCAAATCCACAGTTGACTTTGTAGTTGACTTTCTAGGTCTTCAGATGACCTGAAAATGTTCTGATGAGATTCAAGCCTCTACCACTTGGGATTTTGCTTCAAAATGACATCATAACTCATATGAACTCTTGTGAATGATTGTGGGGCCCAAATCTCAAGAATGACCACCATCTATTGCTCAATGAATGCCTTTAATTGCCTTGACATGTTATTGCTTCATCTGCAAGACAAAGGGTTAGATGACATATTTTTGTACTTTTGGTTAGTGATAAAAAGAAAAACAATGACATACAAATGCAAGGATGCTTGGTGATCAAGAATCACTCAAAATAAAGATAACCCACCCATAGGGAAGGAAGCAAGGTGTCCAATGATCCTTGAGGCAATGCAATGATATGATGTGATGCCATGAGGGATCTTAGGGACAAAATTGGGGTCTTACATGAACTCAAACAAATTCATCTTAACGCACAGAAATCCTGTTTCTTTCCATTTTGAACATCAAAGATTTAACATCAAGATATTATCACAAACAAACAGGCGGCGGTATTGCTAAATGAAATCAAATCGGAACAACAACCATGGTTCCCTCAGAAGGATGCAAAGCAGAATCGAAACATAGAAATAAAGCTCGGAAAGGAAGCTAACCGGTTGTGGCAAGCTCGACCGACGAATGTAGGTAAGCGTTTTGCCTGAACGTTTTCCCCTGACGTTTCCTTTCTTCTTGTTCGTCTCTTCTGAGCTCCCGTTCGTCCTACGCTTTGTTTTTTTTTGCAGAAACCTTCCTTCCTTCTTAGTGAACAGTAGCGGTGCTTTGTTTTTTCAGAATTTTCCCTTCCTTGTGGGTGAACAGTGGAGGCTCTCCAAACTTTAGGGTTTTTTAGTTCTTCCTCTTTATGAACAGTGGCCTCTCTTATATATGACTCATCTCTTTCCTCTACTGTGTAGTGGAGGTCTGCTGTGTAGTGGATGTCTGGGGAGTTTTGTCCTTATTCCACTTGTGGTCCCTCTTCCTCAATTCTCTCCATTTCCAAGACTTCACTGTTGGTAAGAAACAATTCACCATTGTAACTCACTTAGATGAAAATAGGATATGTTTTTTGATGTAAACTGATTTTGTATGGTGTTGTTAACTTGGAGTAAAACATCTCTTTTTTTGCAGGGATTTGATAGCTTGTGGATGAGAGGCAAATTCTTTTGTTAGGGGATGGTAATGTGCGGCAAATAGCAAGAGACAATTAACCTTTCCAATCAGATGTCGGAATACAGCACATGCAATGCAATATCCATCAAAAGTGCTTGTTCCCCGACCCAATTCATCAAGGATAAAAAGAGAATCTTGAGTAGCATTCTGAAGTACTGATGCAGTTTCTGTATACTCGATAAAGAAGGTACTCTCGCTTGCCACAATTTTCACAAGGGACATAGCAACCTAACTGGGCCATAATAACAACTAGACAGGTAGCACGCAAAAGTGTTGATTTTCCACCCATGTTTGGCCCTGTCAGAAGCAATGTGCGAGGATGTCGCCTGTCTTCGTTCTCACCCAGGATTATGTTATTTGGAACAGGCACACGCCCACTCTCTCCAAGGGAAAATGGATGCCATAGTCCCTTCATTTTGAGCACAGGCACTCCACTATCTTTACTTGTACCTTTTGATGTTGGCACTACGACAGGCCTAGACATACAAATGCAAGGATGCTTGGTGATCAAGAATCACTCAAAAGAAAGATAACCCACCCATAGGGAAGGAAGCAAGGTGTCCAATGATCCTTGAGGCAATGCAATGATATGATGTGATGCCATGAGGGATCTTAGGGACAAAATTGGGGTCTTACATGAACTCAAACAAATTCATCTTAACGCACAGAAATCCTGTTTCTTTCCATTTTGAACATCAAAGATTTAACATCAACATATTATCACAAACAAACAGGCGGCGGTATTGCTAAATGAAATCAAATCGGAACAACAACCATGGTTCCCTCAGAAGGATGCAAAGCAGAATCGAAACATAGAAATAAAGCTCGGAAAGGAAGCTAACCGGTTGTGGCTTGCTCGACCGACGAATGTAGGTAAGCGTTTCGCCTGAACGTTTTCCCCTGACGTTTCCTTTCTTCTTGTTCATCTCTTCTGAGCTCCCATTGAGCAGCTTTCTCCAAAGTAGTCTGAAGGCCTTTTACAAGAGACCCAAACACTTTCACCCTCTTTTTCAATATTTCCTTTGCCAATAAAGGAAGTAAGATAGAGATTGATACTTTAAGGCTAGACTTGGTCCAGCCACGTAATAGTTCCAAATCTGGAAGCTTGCAAAGATGTTGTGCAATATGAAACACAACTTCAGGTAAAGTTATTAAATGATCTACCACCTCAAGCCTATTATTAATTCCTTCAGCATCTTTCAGTGGACAGCAAATCCAGTTCCTAAGAATTGTTGCCGAGTCTTCCTTTGCTTTGGCAGATCCCGACTCCAAAATTTGAACAAGTGGAGGTATACCAACAACAGCAGTAATGGCCCATTTACTTTCAACATTTTCATCAGACAATAAACAGAGCAAGGCAATAGCACATTCTTGTTGTTGTTCTGATAAAAGTCCCAGAAGTGATATCAATTGCTGAACTCCTTCACGGCCTTGAAGTGCACGCCATAGACTGCATTCACTTTTGCATAATGTCAACAGAGCTTTTATAAGCTCATCTTGCACTTCATTGGCAGCCACAATTATCAAACCAACAAGCAAACGTTTTGCATCGGAATTTTCTAGTTTAGTTGAGAGTACGGAATTACCGTATAAACCAGCAAGAGCTTCGATGGTCCGTTCTAGCACAAGGAAAGGCAAGCGAGGTTTGAATTGTTTCATATGATTCTGCTGTGTTTCAGGGGTTATGCTTCGAAGAAATGAAACATAATTAACAGCATGAAGATGGCAAAGGTCCCTGTCTCTAGCAGGAAAAGGCTTGTTGTCATACCCCAAAATTTGCCCGTTAATCTTACAAAACATTTTTCGAAGCACTCCAACTCATTTTTCAAGGGATTGACCTTAAAAGAACAAAGGCCCAGCTCACGAGTGGCCCAATCCAGAAAATGGCCCAAACTGGCCTGCTCGCTAGGCGAGCAACTCCTTCGCCTAGCGAACCCTTCGCTACGTGCTCGCCTAGCGAACCCTTCGCTACATGCTCGCCTAGCGAAGCTTGCGAATATCAGAATTTTTGGGCTTCATTCTGAGCCCATTAGGTCACCACAATCACTATAAATACCGACACTTCAGTCACGAAAATGGACGGAGGAAGACAGACAGAAACCCTGGCATAGAAACCCTGAAGACTAACTCAGAGAATTCCGAGTAAAGAAACCCTGAAGGCCGCTCATCCGCACCGAAGTTACCTCCGCCCAACTCCATCCGATACCAAGAGTGGTTAGTCCCTTCAACATCGCAGCTCAGTTGCAAACAGGTTTGCGCATCACTACTGTTTTATGCTTTTAATCGTTAATCTCTACATACATAAGGCATCATGATTAAACTTTCGGATATGTCATTTGATTTCACATGTGAATTTAAGTATGCCTGAATATCCTGAATGTTTGTCCATGCTATTCCTGTAATTAAATGCCATAAAGTTCAGGGTTCCGGAGATCATGCTGCTATCAAACTCAAAACCCGTAGCCGCTCGCCAGCACATCGCTAAGCGAGCCTGTAGCGAGCACTCGCGAAGCCTTCGCTAGGCGAAGTAGGAGCGAACGGGACAGTGGCTGTTTTGTTTCTTTTCTGTTCTGCCTTATGTTTATCTAATCAAGATTTATTATAATTCTGCATTATTTGGCCTGACTTTATGACTGTTGTGTTTATTTTGTGGTGCAATTTTCAATTGTACTTTATCTCGATGTTCTAACCCGTGTGCTGAATTGTGTAAAGGCTTACATATTCCCGAGGAAACGGACGACTAGGTATTCCACTTTATGTGTGGGATACCCTTATGGAGATGGATTCTGAATTACTTAATTTTAATGTGGAGATTCATCCTAAATTACCTAGCTGATTTTAATGTATTGATTTCATCGATTTTAATGTGGACCTAATTACTTAATCGATTACGGCTATCTAATTAATTGTAAAACTTTTCCTTTAAATATGCGATCTTGGACCTCTCTTTGTTACCCTACGATATTACGGTATTATGGTCATGTCCCACGAATGTGGGGATGCACTTAGCAAAGACCCTTCGGTTAAATCATCATAGTCCCTCGAATGTTGCCTTTGTCCCTCGATGACCCTTCGGTATAGCCTACGGTTAAATGATGATCGTCCCTTCAAATGTTAAGGTATCCTTACAAATGTTGCCTTCGATGACCAATCGATGACCCTACGATGACCCTTTTACATCCAAAGGATAAAACTACTTACTTCTCAATAGTAAGGACAATTTTACCCTCATAAGGATAGGAAATGCCCATAAAGACCTTGGGTAGGTATAACTCCTAAATGCTTGCTCACAACTTAAACTACTTTTCACACCTCACACTTTTCAAAACCTCCATTAGAAAATCACCACTTGGCATACATTCGTACTAGAATCATTGTCAAGTTATATTTTTCTAAACAGCTTTCAAAATCAAACGAGATAAATACTTTGTATACATTCGTACAAGAATCATTATAAAGTTAAACTCTCTTTTCAAAACATTTTCTAAATAGCTCTCACACACTTTTTCAGACAAGAAAAACATAAGTGATCAAGCAATTAAGAGCCCATGGATAACCATGGATACAAAGGGTGCTAACACCTTCCCTTTGTATAATGTACCTCCCGAACCCAAAATCTAAATTAAGGTCTTTCCTGTTCTTTTCCGCCTTTCCTTATTGGATGAAAGAAAAGTCGGTGGCGACTCTTGCTAACCGCGGCATTTGCTTTCCAAAGCAAAACACATAAAGTCAGTTCACCGTATGACGGAACTGGCGACTCTGTTGGGGATCACAAAGAGAGGTCACCTTAAAAATCATTTATGTTTTCAATTGTTCCTTCTTTTAAGGGTATTTTCGAGTGAAAGATCCTACACCCGGATCTAGTGTACCTTAGGTAAGTAGCAATAGATCATCGCGACTATCCGGCGTATACTGGAATGGTTAAAATGATGGCTACGGTTAATGTGACGCTTTGGATGTCCTGATGTTCCTCATGTTTACTTGAGGAAAAATTTGGCTTCCGCGTGGCGTCATCAAAGCATTAACCAGACCTTTAGAACCCTAATTGACTCGTCCTAGCCATTAGAAAGTAGTGAGATAACTGACTTCGGTTCCGACTGAGGTTGGTTGAGACTCGATACTACACTCCTTGAGATTGGACTTTTGGGAAGCTTTGGTCAACCACTTGGTGTTGCACTGAAGTGGACTTAAAGAAAGGTCAATGACTGGAGATCCTTCTAGAACCCGGTTACTATTCTAGGACAGGTTGAACCAACCAAACTTCAGTGGGGAGGGTACTTACCTATGGAACTCATGCAAGCCTTAAAACTTAGGAATGATTGTTGTGTGACTTGCTTGTGCTTGTTATTTACATAACATCATAACATCATAACATCATAACATCATAACATTGTACTAACCATTTCAAGGACTTAGGGATTTAGCTTTGCACTATTAAACAGGGTATGGCTTCCAGGAAGACTATCCGGATCAACTTCGTAGCAATCTCTCCTCAACTCAAAGATTTAGTGTCAGAACTTCCCGATCATGCTCAGTTCATCAAGAGACATGGTTCCCTCCTCAATCTGATTACCACTAGTTTCAAAGAAGATATGATGAGAGTTCTATTCCAGTTCTTCGATCCTAAACATCATTGCTTCACTTTCCCAGATTATCTGTTGGTACCCACATTAGAAGAATTTTCTAGGCTGCTTGGGATACCTATCCTTGATCAAATACCTTTCAGTGGTTTAGAAAAGATTCTGAAGTCTAAAGAAGTTGCCGCAACTTTACACGTGACAAAGTCAGACATTGAAACCAATTGGGTAACAAGAAGTGGAATGAAGGGTTTACTTGCCAAATTTCTGATAAATAAGGCCCGAGAATTCCTAAAAGTTATGGATGTCCAGGCTTTCGAAGATGTTCTAGCATTACTAATCTATGGTTTGGTGTTATTCCCTAATCCAGACCAATTCATAGACATGAATGCTATTAAGATATTCCTCACTCATAACCCCGTGCCTACCTTGCTTGGAGACATTTTGCATTCCCTTCACACCTGTACTATGAAGAGACAAGGGACTCTCATGTGCTGCATACCGTTATTGTCTAGGTGGTTTATTTCGCACCTTCCTCATTCAGTCTTGAAGAATGAGCGAAATCTGAAATGGTCTCAAAGGATAATGTCACTCTCCCATTCAGACATCCGTTGGTGTCCCAACCTTAGAGAAAATATTATCCTCCTCGACCGCTGTGGAGAATTCCCTAATGTACCACTCATGGGGATAAGAGGAGGTATTACTTATAATCCTGCTTTAGCCCTACGTCAGTTTGGTTGTGCTCGAAGAGATGGTCCACATGAAATGATTATTCAAGGTCCGGTGTTTGACTATGACAATGATTCTCAAGGTCTCCGTCAAAGGTTTGTACGAGCTTGGGGCATGGTGAAAAGAAGCACTTTAGGACAGAAAAATTATATTCCTATGGAACCTTATCTCAGATGGGTACGCGCAAGAGCTCATGAACTTGTCATGCCATACCTTGCGGTCGGACCACTGATCGTTGAACCAGAAGTTGAAGGAGGTACTCCTCAGATCATTCCTTATCCAGATATGCCTACCGATGTTGAAGAACTGAAGAGATCCTGGATCCAGTTGAGAGAGGAAAGGGATACTTTTGAAGCCTAGTTCTGTGCTGAAAGGAAGAAAGTGTTAGAACTTACCAGCCAGCTTAATGAGGAACGAAGACTCAATACATATCTTCGCCCAAAAAGAAGCCGTCCCTGGGAGACTTGAGCTTTCATTGTATTTTATTATTATTTATTGTAATGAACAATGATTAAAGAAACTATTAATAAAAATTTCTCTCTTTTTGGTGGTTTACGCAAAGTTAAATTCCAAAAGTCCTTGAAAACATTTCATACATTGCATTGCATAACATAACATCGCATAACAGGTATTTTGAAGGATCAATATTCTCACGGTCTTCCTATTGCAAACAGAAAAATGGCTCTCGAACAAACTGTCAAAGATCTCCAGGCTCAGAATGCTCAATTCCAGGAGATGATGCTGAGCTTATCCAAAGGGCAGGAGGAACTGAAGGCTCTCTTGCTCGAGAAGAAGAAAGACCAGAAACCTGTGAGTTACATTAACCCGGGAAGAAGGCGTAAAGGACAGGCTGCGGGAATCAAGATTAGACTTCCGAAGGATAAAGAGGAGGAGACAGAAAATGATTCGGAAGATGAGAATGTTGATCCCCTCATCCAGGAGGACGACGATGAAGATTATGAAGATGAACAGTACTCTCCAAAAGAGGATAAGTACAAGTTGCTGGAAGAATGTATGCTAGCTATGGAGGGTCAAAAGGCGCCCGGTCTGGATTTCAAAAGCTTGGGACTGGTCTCTGATGTGGTCATTCCTCGCAAATTCAAGATCCCCACTTTCACTAAGTACGATGGTGCGTCTTGTCCTCAGATGCATCTGAGAGCTTATGTGAGAAAGATTCAGCTGTATACCACTGATAGGAAGCTATGGATCCATTTCTTCCAAGAGAGTCTATCTGGCACACAGTTGGAGTGGTATTATCAGCTCGAGAGCTCTAACATCCGCACTTGGACTGACTTAGCGACGGCTTTCTACAAGCACTACCAGTACAATTCTGAATTGGCGCCTACTCGGCTACAGTTGCAGAATATGACTATGGGATCTAAAGAAAGCTTCAAAGAATATGCTCAAAAATGGAGAGATTTGGCTGGCAGAGTCAAACCCCCTATGACTGATCGAGAATTGGTGGACATGTTCATGGGTACACTGACTGGTCCATTCTACAGCCATCTACTGGGAAGTTCTTCATCAGGTTTCACTGACCTTATATTGACGGGTGAACGTGTTGAAAATGGTATTCGAAGTGGAAAGATACAGGCAGCTACCTCCGCAAGCACCAGAAAGACCCATCAAGGAAAGAATGAGTCAAATGCTGTGTATGGTGAAAGGGGTCATAACAAGAAAAGCCGTGACCATACCATCGGAGCAGTCACAATTGCAGCCCCGCCAGCTCATAACTTCCAGCACAGACAAGACAGGCCAAGAAGGCAGTTTACCAAGATCAATATGACTTTAGCACAAGCACTGCAGGGTATGATGAAGGCGAATTTAATTACCCTCAGAGGCCCTCCTGCGAATGCCAACACTACTTCTCCTCGTTATAATCCCAATGCCAGGTGTGCGTATCACTCCGATAGCCCCGGGCATGATACAAACGATTGTTGGTTGTTGAAGAATAAAATTCAGGATATGATCGACGCGGGAGAAATTGAATTTGATCCTCCGGAGACTCCTAATGTCATCACTGCTCCTATGCCTAACCATGACAAGACTGTTAATTCTGTGAATGACAATTCTCACATTGCTAATGTGGCGGACTTAACATCTCCTCTCCTGATCATCAAGAAGAATTTATTGCAAGCTGGTTTATTTCCAGGTTGTGCTGAAAGTTGCGATATTTGCGTACTATGACCCAACGAGTGCTTGAAGTTGAGAGATGGTATTCAACGGCTGATGGATGATCGCACAATTCTCTTCGAAAAGGTTCCTAAGGTGGAAGACCCTACTGAAGAAATATCTGTGATTGCTAGGTCCAAAGCTCCAGTGAAGATTACCGCTACCATAGCACCTGTGAAGATTACTGCTGAGCCCAAGGTAGCTCCCCTAATCATCACTGCACCTGGCCCAGTACCGTATTCCTCCAGCAAAGCCATTCCGTGGCATTATGGAGGTGATGTTTACATCCATGGTGTAAAGCAAGTTGGTAATTCTGCTAATCCTAATGACATTGCCGGGACTAGTAAAGTTACTCGAAGTGGAAGGATCTTCTCTCCAGAAATCTCACATCCCGCCCCTGAAACCCGAGGAAAGGAACCAGTTAACTCTTCTCAGTCAGGGACACCCGTCGAAGTTACTACCGAAGAGGTTGCCAAACAAGAAATGGAAGAAATGCTGAAAATCATCTGCAAGAGTGATTTTGATGTGGTAGAACAGCTGGGGCATACTCCGTCTAAGATCTCGATGTTATCCTTGTTATTATCTTCTGAATCTCATGCCAATGCATTGATAAAATTCCTGAAGACTGCTCATGTACCTCAGGAGACATCCGTCGATCAGTTCGAAAACTATGTTGCTCACCTGGCTGTTGACAATGGCCTAGGCTTTTCTGATGCTGACCTGACATCAGCAGGAAAGAATCACAATAAGGCTCTGCATATCTCCATTGAGTGTAAGGGGATCACTTTGTCTCATGTGTTGATCGACAATGGCTCTTCTTTGAATGTGCTACCGAAAGCCGTGCTCGATAAACTTGACTGTAAAAGCATTGAACTGAAGCCTAGTGACATTGTGGTGCGTGCTTACGATGGTGCGAAGAGTGTTGTCCATGGTGAAGTGGTTCTCCCTATCAAGATAGGACCTCAAGTCTTCAACACTATCTTTCATTTAATGAACATTCGTCCCACCTATTCCTGCTTGCTGGGACGCCCTTGGATTCATGGGGCAAGTGCTGTAGCCTCGTCTCTCCATCAAAAGCTGAGGTATCCAATAGAGGGCAAGATTGTCACTGTGTGTGGAGAAGAAGAATATATTATCAGTAGTGTGCAGGCCTTCAGATACGTCGAGATGGATGGTGAATTCTTTGAGACCCCTTCTCAGTCATTTGAAGTAGTTCCTCCGACTAATCCTGTCCTTAAGCCAACTTCCTGTGTGCCCAAGGTTATTAGTGCTCCTTCTGCCATGATTTCTCTGAAAGATGCTCAAGCCGTGGTTGAAAACGGTGGTCGTACTGGTTGGGGTCAACTGATCAACGTACCATACAAGTCTGATAAGTCTGGTCTGGGATTTAACTCTGAAAAGATGGTCAAAGATCAAATTAATGTTGTAGAGGATGCTGATAGCGATTGCGATCTGGATAGCTGGATTTTACCAACAATTGGTGACAGACTCAATAATTGGAAGGCTGAAGACACTATCCCGATTTCCTTTAGTCAGGAGTAATTGTTATTGTCTGTTTTAGTGTTGCAATTTTTTCTTAATTTTTACAATTGAACTTCTTAAAGCATTGTGTCTATGCCCGAGGCATAATAGCTAATTTGTTAAGGGTTTTGTCATTTTCATAAGCATATTCACATTCAATAAATCAATGGACTTTTTGCATTCAAATATTGCGCTCTTTATCTTTCCTGTCATCTTCCGAAAAAGCTATGTTTTCTTACACACACTCACGTAACGAATTGCAGATCCATACCCACTCTGGATCCTGTTGATAATAGTTCTACTACTGTTCATTATGACTTTGAAAATCCGATCTACCAAGCGGAGGATGGAAGTGAGGAAGATTGTGAAGTACCTGGAGAACTTGCCAGACTGGTACTGCAAGAAGAGAAGACTATACAGCCGCATGAAGAGTCAATCGAAATTGTAAACCTGGGTACTGAAGTGGATAAGAAAGAAGTCAAAATAGGAGCAGGCTTGGAAAACAGTATTAAAGAAAGATTGATTCAGATGTTACATGACTATGTAGAGATCTTCGCTTGGTCTTATGAAGACATGCCCGGATTGGATACTGATATAGTAGTGCATCGTTTGCCGATGAAGGAAGATTGTCACCCTGTTAAGCAGAAGGTTCGTCGCATGCGTCCTGAAATGTCTGAGAAAATCAAAACCGAGGTTATGAAACAATTTAACGCCGGTTTCCTAGCCGTTACTTCTTATCCTCAATGGGTTGCTAATGTGGTGCCAGTGCCGAAGAAGGATGGTAAGGTGCGAATGTGCGTAGATTACAGAGATTTGAATAAAGCAAGTCCCAAAGATGACTTTCCACTCCCGCACATTGATGTTCTGGTAGATAACACCGCTCAACACAAAGTATTCTCCTTCATGGATGGATTCTCGGGTTATAATCAGATTAAGATGGCACCTGAGGACATGGAGAAAACTACGTTTGTGACGCAATGGGGCACTTTCTGTTACAAAGTAATGCCATTCGGTTTAAAGAACGCCGGGGCAACGTACCAACGTGCTATGGTGGTTTTGTTTCATAATATGATTCATCATGAAATAGAAGTATATGTGGATGACATGATAGCCAGATCTCATACTGAAGAAGAACATCTCGATCATTTATACAAACTGTTTGAGAGGTTGAAGAAATACAAGTTGAGGTTGAACCCGAACAAATGCACCTTTGGAGTAAGATCCGGTAAACTCTTGGGCTTTATTGTCAGTGGTAAAGGAATTGAGGTCGACCCGGCTAAGGTGAGAGCTATTCAAGAAATGCCAGTTCCCCGTACAGATAAAGAAGTCAGAGGTTTCTTGGGACGCTTGAATTACATCGCCCGGTTTATCTCCCATTTAACTGCTACCTGCAAACCCATCTTCAAACTACTGAGGAAGAATCAAGAGATGATATGGAATGATGAATGTCAAGAAGCTTTTGACAAAATCAAGAAGTATCTCCAGGAACCTCCGATCTTGATGCCACCAGTTGAAGGAAGACCTCTAATCATGTATTTGACCGTGTTAGAAAATTCAATGGGGTGCGTGTTGGGGCAACATGACGAGTCTGGTCGAAAAGAGCATGCCATATACTACCTTAGGAAAAAGTTTACCGACTGTGAAACAAGATACTCACTGCTCGAGAGAACTTGTTGTGCTTTGGCCTGGGCTGCTCGCCGACTAAGACAGTATATGTTGAATCATACCACTTTGTTGATTTCTAAGATGGATCCCATCAAATACATATTTGAGAAACCTACCCTCTCCTGAAGAATAGCAAGATGGCAGATGATTTTAACAGAGTATGATATCCAGTATACTACCTAGAAAGTAATCAAAGGAAGCGTGCTAGCTGATCATTTGGCTCATCAAGCAGTGGATGATTACCAATCTATGAATTTTGAGTTCCCAGATGAGGATGTCATGCTTGTTACTGATTATGAAGAACCTGGACCGGATGAAGGACCCGAACCGGGATCCCGATGGACTATGGTTTTTGATGGATCTTCTAATGCATTGGGTAATGGTGTTGGTGTTGTAATTATTTCTCCCAAGGGTTGCCATACGCCTTTCACTGCTAGACTATGTTTTGATTGTACCAACAATATGGCCGAGTACGAAGCATGTATTTTGGGACTCAGAGCTGCTATAGACCTGAGAATCAAGTTTTTGAGGGTGTATGGAGACTCATCATTAGTAATCAGCCAGATCAAAGGAGAATGGGACACTAAACATCCGAATCTCATCCCTTATCGAGACCGGGTGTTGACATTAATCCCATACTTTGAAAAGATTACATTCGAACATATTCCACGAGAAGAGAATCAGTTGGCAGACGCCTTGGCCACCATGTCATCTATGTTCAGAGTCAGATGGGACAATGAAGCTCCCATGATCACCATTGAACGACTGGATGAACCAGCATATTGTTATGAACTTAACGCTGATGAAGTAGAAGAGAAACCTTGGTTCCACGAAGTAAAAAGATATTTAGAAGCTCAGGAATATCCTGAAGGGGCATCCATCAATGACAGAAAATTTCTGAGGAAGTTTTCCGCTAAATTCTTTTTGAGTAATGGAATATTATACAAACGTAATCATGATTCGACTTTGCTTCGTTGTGTGGATAAAAAGGAAGCAGAAAAGATTATGGAAGACATGCATGACGGTATTTTTGGGACTCACTCTAGTGGACATACAATGGCCAAGAAGATTCTGAGATCAGGGTATTATTGGTCTACCATGGAAGTTGATTGCCACCATCACTCCAGAACTTGTCACAAACGCCAGATCTATGCGGATAAAGTACATGTGCCTCCTGCTCCTTTAAACGTGTTGACAGCCCCTTGGCCCTTTGCAATGTGGGGCATTGATATGATTGGGGAGATTAAACCTACTGCTTCTAACGGACATCGCTTCATTCTTGTTGCGATTGATTACTTTACAAAGTGGGTAGAGGCAGCCTCATTTGCTTCTGTTACCAAGAATGTGGTGGCACGGTTCATCAAGAATAGTCTTATTTGCCGATATGGCGTCCCTGAAAGAATTATCACTGATAATGGCACTAATTTGAACAACAAGATGATTACTGAACTCTGCATGCAATTCAAGATAAAACACCATAACTCTTCCCCGTACCGGCCTAAGATGAACGGCACCGTGGAGGCTGCTAATAAGAATATCAAGAAGATCATACAAAAGATGACAGTAACGTACAAAGACTGGCATGAGATGTTACCATTTGCTCTTCATGGTTATCGCACTTCAGTACGCACTTCGACAGGGGCAACTCCTTTCTCTTTAGTCTATGGAATGGAAGCCGTCCTACCGGTAGAGGTTCAGATTCCCTCTCTAAGAATCATGAAAGAGACAGGTTTAGACGAGGATGAATGGATTCAGACTCGACTCGATCAGATAAATTTGATTGATGAAAAGAGACTGGCGGCTGTTTGTCATGGGCAGATATATCAGAAGCGCATGACCCAAGCATTCAACAAAAAGGTCAAGAGACGAGTGTATCAAATCGGCGACTTAGTTATCAAGCGTATCATTCTACCACAAGGTGATCCCAGGGGCAAATGGACTCCCACATACGAAGGGCCATTTGTAGTTAGGAAGGTATTCTCTGGTGGAGCCATGATACTTGCTACGATGGACGGCGAAGACTTCCCACATCCCGTGAACGCAGACATAGTCAAAAAATACTACGCATAAAAGAGACCCGCTAGGTCGACGTACCTAAGCAAAAGTAAGGGCATCCCGGCGAACCAAAAGGGTTCGGGCAAAAATTAGGGATAAACATATAAAAATGTACACCCGGCAAGTCGAAAACCTGAAAAGGCGGCTTGGGCAAAAAAGGGTATCCTGGTGGACTGAAAACCTGAAAAGGAGGTCCAGGCAAAAATTATGGATTAAAAGCGTATGACTATGTCCCGTTCTCAGACAGCTTCATCCAAGTTCAAGGGACTGAACAAGCCAATCAATTCTATCCGACAGCAGGAGATGAGACGCTTGAAGACATAATGACAATAGTAGAATTAAAATCAACAGGGCTTTTCCTTCATAGCTTTTCTTTATATTCTCGACAATTTCCTCTTACTAGGATTTCTGTCTCCATGTACACAAATTGCCTGTTTATAGGCCCTCTTTCAAAATCAATATAATTTTATTTCCAAAAAGATGCTTTTGTTTTACTTTCTCTGTTTTGTTTGCATAAACATCCATTGGTTTTATTTGAATTAATATGTGCATTTGAATATGATCGATGTGTACCAAAAATGCATGCATAAAATAGGAATAGCAATCACTACGAGACTTCAGGATAGAGGAGAAGGTCTAACCAGGCTTTCCAATGAATCCGTTGCTAATTCTATTCCCTAACAAAGCCAGTTATTCCCCAAAAGCAATTGGCATTACTAGACAAATTGGTCATCTCTTCCACCCCCGGCCAGGCTTCTGTTAAATATTTCTACCATCAGACAGAAATCAAGTATCCCTAGATGAGAAGGGGTCATCAATACAAGTATCTCCAACCAGAAGATGGGGATTTATTTTCCCCAGGGGGTCGCCAGAAAAAAAAAAAACAAACTTTTCAGACGCATAATTCATTCATTACATCATTTCACAGCATCCGCATGCATACATTGTTCGCATTTATAAACATAAAATATCTCATGCATCATGACATGGCATGAGACTAACTTTGTTTTTCAGGTTAATTATCCTCCTGATACAGTCAAAACAAAGGTCCATTCAGACGGACATCTTTATCAATTACATTCAGGATTCAACTACATCTCTCAGATATAATCCATATGAACATTCATTCTGACAAACACTCTGATATCCTCCCAATGGTGGCATCTTTAAGCCCACCCCAGATATTCATTGCAAATACAGCAAATGTTATCAGATACAGCCTAACGTACGGTTCATTCTGATTCGGCTCAATATATGACCCCTTCAACTCAGATGCGATCTAACGTACGATCCATTCTGACTTTCAGCAACTCCAATACGGTCTAACGTACGACTCATTTGGATCTTCAAATCCTCAGATACTGCCTAGCGTACGGTACATTCCAAGGTGTAGTCTAGCGTACGACTACTTTCTTCTTCAGATACAGCCTAACGTACGGCTCATTCTGCAACTCCAATACGGTCTAACGTACGACCCATTTGGATCTTCAACTCAGATGCGATCTAACGTACGATCCATTCTGACTTTCAGCAACTCCAATACGGTCTAACGTACGACCCATTTGGATCTTCAACTCAGATGCGATCTAACGTACGATTCATTCTGACTTTCAGCAACTCCAATACGGTCTAACGTACGACCCATTTGGATCTTCAACTCAGATACGATCTAGCGTATGATCCATTCTGATTCTACCTTCGTCAGATACAACCTAACGTACGGCTCATTCTGCAACTCCAATACGGTCTAACGTACGACACATTTGGATCTTCAACTCAGATACGATCTAGCGTATGATCCATTCTGATTCTACTTTCGTCAGTCATCCGCCTAATGAACAATTCACTCTGCTATCCAGATACGGTCTAGTGTATGATCCATTCTGATCTCTTATCCCCAGCAACGTATAACACACTCTGACTCCCTAGCGAAGTCGACAGCCTAATGGATGACTCACTATACGGTTTAGCGTATGACCCGGTATAACTTCGTCTAATGTACAACGCACTCTGAAGCTCTCGTCATCAAACTTCCTGGATGGCATCTTTAAGCCCATCTCCATCAAGACTAATTGACAAGTGCAAATTTTTGGGGCATTCTAGTGTTCAATAATCTTCCACCTCCAAACCACGAATGGCATACATGCCATCCTAACTCTCTCGGTTCAAGAATATTGAACAGGGGCAGCTGTCATACCCCAAAATTTGCCCGTTAATCTTACAAAACATTTTTCGAAGCACTCCAACTCATTTTTCAAGGGATTGACCTTAAAAGAACAAAGGCCCAGCTCACGAGTGGCCCAATCCAGAAAATGGCCCAAACTGGCCTGCTCGCTAGGCGAGTAACTCCTTCGCCTAGCGAACCCTTCGCTACACGCTCGCCTAGCGAAGCTTGCGAATATCAGAATTTGTGGGCTTCATTCTGAGCCCATTAGGTCACCACAATCACTATAAATACCGACACTTCAGTCACGAAAATGGACGGAGGAAGACAGATAGAAACCCTGGCATAGAAACCCTGAAGACTAACTCAGAGAATTCCGAGTAAAGAAACCCTGAAGGCCGCTCATCCGCACCGAAGTTACCTCCGCCCAACTCCATCCGATACCAAGAGTGGTCAGTCCCTTCAACATCGCAGCTCAGTTGCAAACAGGTTTGCGCATCACTACTGTTTTATGCTTTTAATCGGTAATCTCTACATACATAAGGCATCATGATTAAACTTTCGGATATGTCATTTGATTTCACATGTGAATTTAAGTATGCCTGAATATCCTGAATGTTTGTCCATGCTATTCCTGTAATTAAATGCCATAAAGTTCAGGGTTCCGAAGATCATGCTGCTATCAAACTCAAAACCCGTAGCCGCTCGCCAGCACATCGCTAAGCGAGCCTGTAGCGAGCACTCGCTAAGCCTTCGCTAGGCGAAGCAGGAGCGAACGGGACAGTGGCTGTTTTGTTTCTTTTCTGTTCTGCCTTATGTTTATCTAATCAAGATTTATTATAATTCTGCATTATTTGGCCTGACTTTATGACTGTTGTGTTTATTTTGTGGTGCAATTTTCAATTGTACTTTATCTCGATGTTCTAACCCGTGTGCTGAATTGTGTAAAGGCTTACATATTCCCGAGGAAACCCTTATGTGGGATACCCTTATGGAGATGGATTCTGAATTACTTAATTTTAATGTGGAGATTCATCCTAAATTACCTAGCTGATTTTAATGTATTGATTTCATCGATTTTAATGTGGACCTAATTACTTAATCGATTACGGCTATCTAATTAATTGTAACACTTTGCCTTTAAATATGCGATCTTGGACCTCTCTTTGTTACCCTACGATATTACGGTATTATGGTCATGTCCCGCGAATGTGGGGATGCACTTAGCAAAGACCCTTCGGTTAAATCATTATAGTCCCTCGAATGTTGCCTTTGTCCCTCGATGACCCTTCGGTATAGCCTACGGTTAAATGATGATCGTCCCTTCGAATGTTAAGGTATCCTTACAAATGTTGCCTTCGATGACCAATCGATGACCCTACGATGACCCTTTTACATCCAAAGGATAAAACTACTTACTTCTCAATAGTAAGGACAGTTTTACCCTCATAAGGATAGGAAATGCCCATAAAGACCTTGGGTAGGTATAACTCCTAAATGCTTGCTCACAACTTAAACTACTTTTCACACCTCACACTTTTCAAAACCTCCATTAGAAAATCACCACTTGGCATACATTCGTACTAGAATCATTGTCAAGTTATATTTTTCTAAACAGCTTTCAAAATCAAACGAGATAAATACTTTGTATACATTCGTACAAGAATCATTACAAAGTTAAACTCTCTTTTCAAAACATTTTCTAAACAGCTCTCACACACTTTTTCAGACAAGAAAAACATAAGTGATCAAGCAATTAAGAGCCCATGGATAACCATGGATACAAAGGGTGCTAACACCTTCCCTTTGTATAATGTACCTCCCGAACCCAAAATCTAAATTAAGGTCTTTCCTGTTCTTTTCCGCCTTTCCTTATTGGATGAAAGAAAAGTCGGTGGCGACTCTTGCTAACCGCGACATTTGCTTTCCAAAGCAAAACACATAAAGTCAGTTCACCGTATGACACTTGTTATAAATTCACTGCTGGATGTTGCAAGCAAAGATGTATCAATGGAAGCACCCAGCCGACCAGAATTCCAAGTACCAGATACTGATGTGGATAGGGGAATGCTTGATGAAGTTGCAGGAAGTAAAGGATCAGGCATAAGGATTGAATCTTCAACAAAATCTCCCACAAGAGCAGTCTCAGCAGTGCAATTCCTTTCATCGACAATAACTAGTTTTTATCTTTGCCAACATAAGCTTGTAACAGCCTCTGAACTACCATAAATGTGAAGAACGCCAACAAGTTGTGGTTTTCCATGGACATCATAGAAAGCCACATGTCCACTGCTAGTTCCAGCAGGCAACATCCAACCATCATCTTTGAAGGCTACAGAAGAAAAAAAGGAGCTTCGCAAGAAATGCAAGATGTTGTTCTTCTAGATCCAGAGTCATAAGTGTATAATTTCTTATCAAGGCCAACACTAGCAATGATCTTATCGTTGGATGGAGAGAAGCTAATTCTAGCAGTTGGTGCTGAATGCTGCTTCATCCATGAAAGCTTAGGGTTGCGTCCAGTTGTATCCCACAGATGTACTGTCGCATCATTCCCAACTGCCACAAGAAGACGACGACTAACCCGACAAGAACTCTCAACATCTGTTGATTGAGATCTTTTATGAATATCATCCTCACTATAAGATTTGACGACATAAAACATTGCATCTGAATAACTCTCGGATAAATCTTCCGGTTGTAATGTTGCTTGCTGGGAACTGGATGCACTTCTTTATCATCATCACTCTTGACAGGAAGGTCCTGACCCTTGAGCAATAATGTGACAGGTCCAAGACTTTTGACATTTTCCTCATCGGAACCGTCGAAACCTCTTGGTTTGGATCGAATATGAAACCGATACTGGAAGTTCATTACTTCTGCTTCTCAAAGTTGTAGCGGGGTATTCGTTACCATTAGAGATATTGACTAAATCCAAGGTAAATCATACAAGTCGAGTCGCCACCGCACTTCTATTTATCCAAAGGAATGGTTAGAAAGCGAACAAAAACCTAAAAGTTTTATCGAATCAAAAACTAGTAAAAGAGAGTCAGAGATCTGGGTAAGGGGGTTGGTTATGCAATGGGAAGGTGTTAGGCACCAAAAACATCCTAGGTACTCCTAGGGAGCCCTTTTCATACTTGTGGTAAGGTTGTTGTTTTGTGAAAATTTGTTTGTGCAAACATGATTGAAGAGATGAGAAGAGAATGTACAAGTTATATACATTTTTCTATTTGGATGGATAAACCCATTGCCTACGTACCATCTTAAAAAAAAGATTAAGATCAAAACCTCGTAGTTCGGGGTAAAAATCTCAAAATGAGTTGGTGAATTGATTGGTCCAAAAGCCTTAAGGTCTTTTGTTATCCAAGGGAGAAAACTCAACCTAAAACCACAAATCCACCATGTGAGGATAGCTTCAACATGCTAGTGAGGGGTTAACCCTACAATAAGCATGGAAGGCTTATTGTCCATCACTAAGGATATAGGTGAGTATTACATCTACCTCAAGGATAACTCAAACCTAATAGCTAAAGGCTATAAAAAATTTGATTAAGAAGGTGGCCGTTGAAACCACAAAAAGGACATTTGAATGGGTTATATTTACCAATGAAAAGGTATGTACAAAATTGTCAAAGTTGACTTAGAAGTTCAATTCAAAATAAGTATTAAGAAAAGAAAATTTGAAAATTAAAAAGCATAAGGCTTAGGTTTCTAATGTTGAAAACAAGTGTTAGATGTTTGCACAAAAGTTTTGGCTTGGGTTAGAGTGGAGGGAAGAAGAAGAAGGGCTAAGGTCCTAAGCATACAAGAGGTAAGGGATAAGAAACAAAACCACAAAAAAGAGTTCCTCTCTTGAGATCATATGGATGATCCAAGTAGCTCCCATCCTTTGGAATAAGCAATCACATAAGCATAAACTCAAGCAATCAACAATCAAATGAACTCTTGGAAGGTTCCTCCATATATCTTGAATCTCTCTCTCTCTTAGGAACTCATGGTAATGGTTCCTCAATTTGGCTCAAATGGCAATCCCTAGCACAAAGAAACACACACAGCAAAAGGTTCTATTAACAATCAAAGAATGGACAAGAGGGGGTTTAGAATATGGTCCTTTCAATGTTCATCTTCAAGCTTTAAGCATTCTAAAGGCATGAGGCCTAGTTGCTCTTCAAACTCCATTAGCTTGGGTAAAGTCCTAAGATCTAAGTCCATTTTGTCCAATTCTTTGCATTTGGTTCACAACAAACATACAAACACAAGCACAAAAGATATATATACACAATTATATGCTCAAGTGAGCAAAAGGCAAATGGCATTAGCATAAACATGTGCTCAAGTGAGCAAAAGAAAAAGCAAATGGATAATATGTACAAGAATAATAAATTGCATTAAAGTAAAGTGCAAAAAGTAAATGTTAATGGTTAATGATTAGTGTTAGTAGTTAGTGTGCCCTAAGGCAAATTTAGCGCTATGTTAAGCAATCGTAATTGGACTTATGTAGAAGTCACAACTATCTGAGGCCGGTCAATAATAATGTAGGAAACAACACAAGTTATAAGTCTTGATTAGTGAACCAAGTTCCAACAACTTGCCATGCCAAAAAGAAGAGGAGAATTGATCTTGTATTGGTTTAAGTCTTTTGCATGATTTAGGAAACAACCTATCCTTAATGCAAAGCCATTCACTTGATCAATTGATCAAGATGAATTAGATTTGAATCAAGGAAGATTAAATCTCCCTAATCAATGCTAACTTATCAACCTTTAACTCATTGATCAAAAAGAAAAAGAAAAAGAAGAAGAAGAAGAAAGAGATGAATAATGGAAAAGGAAAATGGAAAGAATAAAATGCGTAAGGTGAACAAAATATACCAATCCATGTGTGTTGACCAAATGACATTGAAAGTCAGAGTCAAACAATGAGAAATCAGAAATGGGATGAAGATTGGAAGGTCAAACAATAAGCAAAATATTTTTGGCATTTTTAATATTAAAATAAACTTGAATTAAAAATAAAAGAAAGGTCAAACTTCAAAATCACTTCAAATCAACCTTGAAAGGTCCAAGTAATTTATCCCAAGTTCAACAAGGTCAAACAAAGTTTGACAAAAAATTTAAGCATTTTTAAAAGTCAGAAACTATTTTTAATCAATTAAAAATGAATAAAAATAACCTAATTGAACTAAAATCTCAAATAAATCTCAAATCAATTAAAAAATTGATGAGAATATTTTTCATATATCCATCATCATTCAAATAGGTTAGGAAAATATTTTTGTATTTTTTGAATATTGAAAACTATTTAAAATGAATTAAAAATAACCAGAAAAGAGAAAATTCACAAAAAATATCAAATGACAAAATAAAAAATATTAAAAATCAAATTTAGAAACTAGAAATTATTTGGAGAAGAATGCAATTAGTCCCATATATTTTGGATTTAAAATGAAGAAGATATGAATTTTTGAAAATAATGGAAATAAAAGAAATTAAATCAGAAAATAGAAAATAAGGAAAATCAGGAAGCGTTGGATGTGGTTTCATTAATTGACGTGGCACATCTAATGGTCTAGAGGCGCGCACTCACCATGAGTCCAAGTCAACAACACCACACACAACATTAAAACAAGTCATAACATTGGAAGGCCATGATTCAATCTGGAAATCATCATCAACCGCCTAGATTCAAACTGGAAAGGTGGACGGTGGTATACACCACCGTCTTCTCCGGCGAGCTCCGGCGAAGTCCAGAAATTGCAGGTCATAAAATCTCAACCAAAAGGGACAATCCTCATATCATTGGAAAGCTGGGGTGATGCACATCACCCCTGTACCATTGGTTTCTCCTCTAGATCCTCATAGAGAGAGAAATCAGAGGGAGAAAATTATGGTGTTCATGCTGAACTTCATGGATTTCAATAATTGAGCACTCAAAACAATTGCCTCTATGAAGAGGACTTCAGCCAACACAAAATCCAAGCAAATAGATCAATAAATGGTGAGTTTCGAAGAGAAAACCAGTTGAAGAACAACCTTGGATTGTGAAGATCTGAGCTCTTTTCCTTGCTTCCTTTGGCAAAACAGAAGTGCAATTGACTAAAGGGTGAAGGTCTAAGAGCTTTAGATCCAAAGATTCAACCAGATTTAGTTGAATTTTAGATCTGAAAAATTTGAAGAAAAGTGAAATAGCTCCTTTGGTAATGGTTATGGATTCAGTTGTGCAGCATCTCAGGCGCCATTAGGTTGGATTTCAAGTGAAGCGAGCAAGTGTATTTATAGCAAGAGGTGATGCAATGCATGATCAAAGTCGTGTGCATGTGAATTGGGTCCTCCATGCATGGGCCTGTACAGGCGCATGTGAGGCCCAAAACTTGGTGCAAATGCAAGCTGAAATGAATGTGAGATGGTTTGGAATGAATTGGCTTGTGTGATGAATTTTCACATGTTATGCATAATCATGCCTAAAACTTCTCCTCTTCAAAAATGCCATTTGCCAAATCCAAACATGAGCATGTGAGTAATGGTTGGAAAGGTCTTGATGTAAGGAACAAATGTTATGTTGGACAAAAATCCATTTGAAGTGTGGAAATGAATGAATTTTGAGTTTAAAGTGTGATGTGCAAAACATGCAAAGGCAAGGTTTCCAAATTTGACCAATGTTCAAGCCCCTCTGTTTTGATGATGCAAGACTCAAATGAAAACACCTTCAACATCAAAGTTGTAGATATTTTCAAGACAATCAAAATGGACTTGAATTTTGCATCATTTAGATTTTTTATGTAAGAGTTATGGGCACTTGAAGTTGGACATTTTTGACTTTCAATGCATTTGGCCCAAAGTGACCTATAATGTTTTGCATTATCACATGTATTTCCTTTGAGATTTTGAAACTTTGTTCAACATAACATTTGAAGTAGACATCTTAAGATTTCCAATTCATTTGATCCCACCTCCAAATCATAAAAAATGAATGAGTTATGTTCTTGGGAAGTTGACCCAAAATTAGGGTTTCAATCAAAATGACCTATAATGTATTGGAATGGGAGATGACCTTCCAGGCTTCAAATCAATTTTTTATGAACATGAAAGTTGTTCATATTGTCCCTAAGAACATTTTTTATTTTGGGATCACCTCCATTTTACCAACACATAAAATGTTAGGTCTCAGTGTACTTCAAAATAGTCAGATGAATTGACTGATCAACTTCTCAAGTCCATGACTCATATCTTGATGAATTGATGATTGAGGGAACTCAAATAAGTTCAAATATGCATGAAATGATGAATTAAAGAACTTTCCTTGATTGTATTTGATCATGGGCTGAGGTTGCTTCAAGAGCAAGGCATTGTGGATGATCAGATGAACTAGGGTTTCCTTGGGGAACAAACCTCAAACCCTTTGACTTGATTTAATCAAAATGATGAATTGAGATGTCAGGGAGGCATATTTGATGGATGAGAGATTTGGGAACCATTACCATGCTTGCTATCATCTTCACATGGCCATATCTCTGCACAAAGGATCTCCTTGAAGCTCTTGACCTTGTGATTGCTCAAGCTACAAACAAGAAATGTTAGTGACATATTTTTTGTGTTTTTGGTTAATAAACAAAAATGAGAAAACCAATGATATAGAATTCAAGCATGCTTGGTGATCTCAAACCACTCACAAGAGGAGATCCCACCCAAAGGCAAGGAGCCAAGATGCTTATGATCCTTGAGGCTTTGCAAATGCAATGTTATGATGTCATGTGGGATCTTAGGGTCAAAATTGGGGTCTTACAAAAGCGATCCAGGTTGTGGCAGGATTTTTATGGAATTGCATGATGGTTGTTGGAAGCCGATTGATTATGGAGAGGGTTCTGATGCTCCATTGGCATCATTGGATGTACGTGGAATCAAGGAGTCCCACTTGCATATGATGTTACAAAGAATTGAGATATCCTTCAAAGAATCTATTAGATGAAATATCAAAAATGAAGTGAAGAGGCAAAATGGAGACACTGTCGAAAAACTCAAGATAGAAGTAGTTGAAATAGCCACATACCAAGATTGCGGTACTGATATTTACTGTCATACTTCTGTCTTAGGAAGGAAACTTCAACTTCCTTGTCCATCAAAATTTGTTCTGCTAACTCAGTTTCTACCAATCTGCCAGAAGAAATTCAGCTTGAGACTCGGTGTCTTCTACTTGATACTGTTTGATATTTGTGATGTGAACTGAATATGAGTCCTTGACAGATATCATCACAAAGCACAACGAACACCTTTTCCAGCAGTCTGCACCTTGGAGCACGAGAATCTCCACTGTCCACATCAGACAATCTTGAAGCATTAGATCTCCTCCTAAAAGAGGTTACCATGGAGTCAACTTTTACAGCAATGTCCATTTGACTCTCTGAATTTATGACAGCGGCAATGCTGGAAAAACGCCTCTGTCATCAACTGAAGTAGGTGGTTGTTCTTGGTTTCTTCCTAATGAATTACTACGGAAATATGCCTCGACCAACCTTTCGGCAGAAGTCAATATTGATGAGAGACTAGAAAGTATTGCTCTATGTGATTGTGATCTTCGAAGCAAAATAAATTGCACCTCGCGGTTATACCCTCCCAAGTCAACGCCATTAACGTTGTTCTGATTCAAAGCTACAACATCTTCCGGTGGCGCCACAGGATTCTTCTCTCTTCTTCGAAACTTATCAGTGAAATTTGGTCAAGGTTTCAATTATTACAAAGCCTGTTTTGTCATGATTTGGTTGATGTTGTTGTGATTTTGTTGTGGATTTGTTGTAGGATTCTTGTGTATCAACTGAAAGCATACCGTTGCCGGATGCGATTCGCATGGCAACAACTTGCACTGGATTTTGATCTCCATTCGAGTTATGCACCATCATTTTTGGGAAATACTGACCCCAATTGTAGGCTTTCTTTGACAAGCACATTTAGTTTTTGATGAAAGCCTCTTTCATGCAACAACGGATCATAATCTGTTACATCAATATTTAGCAAACAGGCTTGAACAGAGTTCTCTACATGCTTATTGACTGATGGATTAATTAATCGGTTATCAGGAGCTTGTTTGACTTCTTCTGCCCCCTCATAAGCATTGGTCTATTATTTGATGGCGGCAGAATGTAGTAACAATGATAAGGAGCCTCTGTCATTGTTTCTAAATCACAATTTGAAGAACATATCAAACCCTGGTCCATTGAATGTAGAACACTAGAAAGGCCTTGAAAAAGATGAGCATTCATGTCCGACTGATCAGTATCATCGGAATTGGTTTCAATCACATGATAAAAAGATGCAGTCACGACAAATGAAGCCCCCATTATTAAACCTTCATCAGGAGAAGCTAAGTTTATCCTCTTAGTAACAGTTACGGTGATTGGTGAATAAACTGGCATAAGCTTCAGGGAATTATGGAATGAGGGAGGAAATAGAATAGTTTTTTTTCCAACTAGAACAGAATTTTCATTAACATCAATCGTTTCCAGGTTGGAGCCAGTGACTGGACAGGAAAACCTGTTGAATGTTAAGAAATTTTGCATCAACTTGTACAGACTGACCAATCACCAGATTGGTGTTACTGTCCTCTTTTTGGTTTTTTTTCATCACCCTAATAAGTAGTATTTTTATTTTCAGATAATTTTTGTGATTCATAAGAAATATTTGTTGGAAATAAAGGCTGCAACATCATACCGTTGCCATACCGAGAAAAAAGAGAAGTATTTGAATGATTCAATAGTTTCCTTTCCTCATCGGTACAATATAACAAGCTGACAGAAAACACTAACAAAGGTATTAAAATCAAACAGATTTCACCAGACCTACATTTAATCGCGTTGTCGAGTAAAATTAGTGTTGGAAGTCAGATTGTAAATCAATAATGAAGGCAAGATGAAACAAAACACTCTCAGTAACCTCCGGTCAATACCACAAGTTCACTTTGTACTTGGCGAACAAACTGCCCTTCCATCCGTGGACGTTTATCTGCCTGTCTTTTCCGGCTTTCATATCGGACCTTTTTATCATAGCATCTATCTTTTCTCTTCAGTCGAAACTTTAGTATGGCTGCTTCTCTTTGGCTGGTTTGGTAAGAATTTGTGCCTCTAGGCTCGTCATAGTGATCATTACTAATATAACTTTCAAGGTGGTTCTTGCCTACAACAGACTTAGGGGTATTTCCATCACTCCGGCTGCCTGTGCCTTTAGATACACCACTAGTGTTGCGATTTTCTGCATCATGGTAAAGGCTAGTACCACAATTTTGACCGTTAGATGGAGAGTCATGCATAGCACAATCAATATTTCTTTGATCATTTTTGTTTCGATCACAAGTATATGTGGTGTCATCCGACAATTGATGAGCTTCTGAGTTCTGACTTTTAGGATTGGAATGGGAGGACATACTAGTGGGAAATGGAGAACTTTCTTTTTGGAACATTGATTTAGGTGTACATGTGGGGTTCATGCCTGACTGTGCATTGCTTATAGAATGAAAAACATTATCATGTTCCATAGATTTGTTATCAGAAGTGTCCCCGTGTTGGTTTGATACTAATGCAACAAGAAGACTCATAGAAGATGTTAAAATACCAAGGTCTCGTTCATCCAAAAGTTGAGCCATTCGATCCTCCCATCTATCTACATTGACAACATCGGGATTTTTCCTGTACAGTCGCAGCAAACATAATGCAGCTTTTTTCACACAAGGGGCCTGCAGCTGCTAGATAACAACAACTTCTGTACATCAGATGCCAAGGACTCAGCGAATTCTCGGCCACCAATATTTCCAACCATAGTCAATGCTAGACACTGGAAGGTTTAATTCCGACCAATGATATCATTACGCACGGTATTTATGGCCAACCTGAGAAAGTCGTGATTCTCATTAAGCAAACTTGATGTTTCAATGTACCCAACCTATTTTTCTGGATACTTTGGGGAAGATATAAGAGAGACAACCTCCATGTAGCCAAAATCCACATCATAACCAAGCATGTATACGTAAAGAATTTTCCAAACATATTTCTTTTTTCTCATAAGGAGTCAAAGCCTCTTTGTTTTTGAAACGAGTACGAATATTGCCGAGTTCTTTATCAACACGAAGCCTCTCTTGCTCTTTCTGACGAGACTTTCTTTGTGTTTTAGAGACCTTATGTATGATGAATTAATCATATGCTATGTAAATGGTGGACCATGATTGAATAAATGAATGAAGTAAACAAAATATGAATGAGGATGTGGAAATTCTTGAACATGAAAAATGGAAAATTTTCCAATGTAAATGAAGAAATATGAATGAAAATTTTGAATATGAAATGTAGAATCTTGAATGTGAAATGGAGAATATAAATGTGAATGAAGAAATATGTATGGAATCTCTTTGAATTATGAATGAATGAGAAAATGAATATGCATGATGACCAAAAATAAAATATTTTGCACTTGACACATGATTTACTCAAAAGAGGGGTGAAAACTGGTAATAAGACAAATGACAGACGAATAATCACCCCGATGAAATTGGAACGAAAGATGAAACATGAGGTTCACTTGATTCTAACAAAGGAAAGAGTTTTCAAATCTCGCATGGCTAAGGAGATTAATCATCTTATACCAAAAATCAAGAAGCAAAGCCCAAAAGACAAACATGGACTGGTCGTGGTAGCGAGTCCAACAACAAACGTTTTTTTGTTGGATAGTATCATGACCAGATGGAATGGTCATGAAGAAAGAATGCAAATGAGTGAATGATTGTTAAAAATTTTCAGGGCCAAAATCGGGGTATGACAAATAGTCTTAATGCTTTAATGTTATCCCACTTCACAATAAAGCTCGACTACGGATACTTTAAGAATAATGTGCTTATGTTTAATGTGATCTCATGATTAAGTCACACTTGATACATTAAATGGACTATCTATTCTAGGAACTTTATTAAAGAAACATAATAAAGAAAAAGCCTTTTATTATTAATAAATAATTCGATACAAGTACCAAAAGTATTGGCCTCTAGGGCTTACACCAACAAGGTGTTCACTCTAACGGGGACTCAAACTTCCAGTGATGACAGGTTGATCAGAGGTATATGTTATATTAATAATATGCCTTTGATTGCTATTATCGAAACTGGTGTTACTCATTCTTTTATTGTTGCTAACTGTGTGAAAAGGCTAGGCCTTATTGTGTCTTCTATGAATGGAGAAATGGTTATCGAAACTCCTGCTAAGGGTTCGGTGACTACTACTTCCGTTTATTTGAATTGTCATCTGTTAATCTTTGATAAGGATTTTGGAATTAATCTTATTTACTTGCCATTGGAGAATGTTGATGTTATCTTGGGGATGAACTAGTTAGAGTTCAATCATGTTCATATCAATTGTTATAACAAGTCGGTGCGGTTTCTTACTCCTGGTGAGGAAGGAGAAGTTGGTTTCTTGTTTGCTAGAGAATTGAAGGAGCTTTTAGAGGAGTAAGCTCATGTGTCTGTTTTTGGTCGCGACGTTATCTACTAAGAGTCAAGCAGTGATTGATTAATTGCAGGTAGTGCGGGATTTCCCAGACGTTTTTCCAAATGACATTTTAGATGTACCGCTAGAGAGAGAGAGAGAGGTGGAGTTTTCTATTTATCTTGTCCCTGGTACCAACCATGTTTCTATGGCACCATACATGATGTATGCATCGGAGTTAGCAGAGTTGAAGAAACAATTAGAAGATTTGCTAGATAAGATATTTGTGAGACAAAGTGTGTCGCCTTGGGGAGCTCCGGTGTTGTTGGTAACGAAGAAAGACAGTAGCATGAGGTTGCGTGTGGATTATTAACAATTGAATAAAGTGACGATTAAAAACAGGTATCCACTTATGAGAATATATGACTTGATGGATCAGTTAGTGAGTGCACGTGTGTTTAGAAAAAATTATTTGAGGCCAGGTTACCACCAGATCAGAGTGAAGGATGAAGATGTACAAAAGAGGGCGTTTAGAACTCGATATGGACACTATGAGTATTTGGTGACACCGTTCGTTATTTCTAATGCACTCTGAGTATTTATGGAGTACAAGAATCGTATCTTTCATACTTACTTGGATCGTTTTGTTGTGGTATTTATTGATGACATTATGATCTATTCTAAATCAGAAGAAGAACATGTTGAGCATTTGCAAGCTGTATTGGAAGTTTTAAAGGGGAAGAAGCTTTATGCTAAGTTGTCGAAGTGTGAATTTTAGTTGAAAGAGATTAGCTTTCTTGGTCATGTTATTTCAGGTGGTGATATTGATGTGGATCCATCCAAGATAGATGCAATTCTACAAGGGGAGGCTCCGAAGTCGGTGACAAAGATTATAAGCTTTTTGGGATTGGCTAGCTATTACCGCAGGTTTATTGAAGGATTTTCCAAGTTGGCACTTCCGTTAACTCAGTTGACCTGCAAAGGTAAATCGTTTGTGTGGAACGTTCATTGTGAGAACAGTTTCGTAGAGCTGAAGAAAAGGTTGACTACAACTCCGATTTTGATTTTACCTGAACTGAATGAACCGTTTGTGGTGTATTGTGATGCGTCGTTGATGGGTTTAGGTGGTGTCTTAATGCATGATGGCAAGGTTGTGGCTTATACTTCACGACAATTGAGGATTCATGAGAGAAACTATCCTACTCATTATCGCGGCTGGAAAAATGACAGAGTCGCCACCATCCTTTATTCGTTCCCAAGGAACAGGGAAATAATGAGAAAACCTAATTATTAAGAGTGAGGTTCTAGGTTCGGGAGTCAGTTAAGTAAGGGGAAGATACTAGGCACCCCTTACCTCCATTGTACTAAATGGGATCCTCCTCTAATTCTAGGGCTAGTGTGTATTCCTAAGGTATTTGCTTGATTATTATTAACTATTAATTATTTATTTATTTACAGAATGTATTCTATTTAAATAGATGAGATCCAAAAATATTTTTTATAATCATACTCGCTAGAGTTTACAACTCTATGCCTACATACCTTCGCATTAGGCGAGGGATCAGAGTACCGTAGTTTTTCTTAAAAACGGTGATTGATTGATTGTTTTTATCCTTTGAAATTTTTCACGCATCGGGGGCGGAGAAGTGATTTTAGAAAATGCCTCAATACACTAGGGTGAAGGTCTTACAGTTTGAAGTGAATTTGAATTGATTTTATCCCTTGCAAAAATATTGTTTTAATTTATTTAAGAAAATAGATTAGGAATCATAATCATGTGTTAGACATAACCCCTTTATCTCGATTTTAATCCCGATTTAACCTTTGATAATCCCTTAGTTTATTCCCAATTGTATCCCATGTCTTTATCCCCTTTTTATCATTTAATTTAATTAATATAATATATATTAATTATGATATAATAATATAATACATAAATAAATTGAATTAAATAAATTATATTAGATGTCACCAGTTATATTTCTTATCCCTATTTTATCTCATTTTAACATCCCTTAAAACCTTAATAATTATCCTCGATTCTATTCCCTAATTCCTGATTTAATTAAGCCTAATATACATAATACACATCCCTAATTAATTAATATATTACTATCATAATTAATTAATTAGATAAACATGTCATAAATAAATAAAATAACAAAAAAATAATTTTTTATTTTAATTGAATTAATCCTAAATATTGAATGGACCTAATTAATAGTTAATTAAGTAATTAATTAACTAAATATTAATAAAAATGAGGGGGAGATAAAATGTTTGATTTGAAAAAGAGTCTCAATGCACAAGGGCAGAGAAAATTGTATTTGATGTGTGAGAATTAATTTTAAGTTCTTTGAATTAATTTATTGATTGACAAGGCGTGACGCCGGTCAACCAGTTTAATTTGCAAAAAATATAGTTTTAAATTTAATTAAGAAAATCATATATACCTAATTATTATTATTATTATTTTAATATTGAATTTATAGAGATATAAAATTTGTTATCATTTTATGATTTTAGAAATAAAATTACATTTTAGAGAAGGAAATATTTTTTATTCTTATGACATTTATATAAAAAAGAAATATTCCAGTGTAAAGTAAAATAAAGTAAGAGTTTAATATTTTGAATTTAAAAGAGATAAGATATATATTTTTTTGATTCTTTTATTTTTGAAAGAATAAAGAGATAATTTTGATATTTCTATCAATCCATTATAATTACATTAACTATTTAAAATTAAATAGAGCCTAAGAATAATTAAATTTGTTGAATTAAATTACCTAGCTATAATGAATAATAAAAAATATAAAATTAGTTAACACTAACTAAATTGATTAAAAGGCAAAATGAGATGTATTGATTTGATTATGGGTCCTAATGAAACCTAAGGGGTTTTAAGGCCCATGAATAACCTTAATCTAAAAATAAATAAGGAGCACGAAATATGTAAAAAAAGAAAAAAGAAAAAAATAAGTAAACCATGCTGAAAAGAAAAGGTGGGAAGGTGCCATCCGTTACCGTACATGATTAATGAATCTAGTGCTTTTAGGATTTGATAAGTCAATAAATTGAAAATTTTGTCTATTACATTTAGAATTTGCTTTCTTATAATGGATTAGACTATTTCAAGAATTATTTGTTAATAAATTTTGTTTATAAGAAAATATTACAAATTATCTATTTTTATACTTTTTCTGCATTTAATTGTAAAATTGTTATTTTTTATTATTCCTAATATGGTATTTTTGTCGATCTTTAAATGCATTAATGATTTATTTAAAATAATTTCTTATTACATTTAATAATATTAACATTGATAATTTTTAAAATAAAAAAAAGCATAAAAATATAGAGCAGGGGCGGCGCTCCTCTCTCCTTATTCAGGAATCTTTTTTTGCATTTTAATAGACCATTCATTTAAAGATAAGTAGCGAGGAAGAAAAAATAAAGATAAAAGGTCAGAATAGCAGGAACTAAAACCTAGTGAGTCATTCATCCTCTATCCGTACTCACCATTTCCCCATTTTCCTCACAGAACAACAAAACACATAACATACTAAAAAATGAAATCAAATGTACACAATTCATGAAACAATAAAGCACAAAAATAAAGCCTGAAAACATGGCCGGTGGTGATGATGATCGCATCGTAGAGGTGGTGTCGATGCGACTGTATGGACGGTCGGTTCGCGACGGGTGTACGACGTTGTCTTGTCGCTACTAACATAACAATTGCAAAGAATACATATTTTAAACTTATATGATATATTCAGTTAGCTATCAAAAGAAATGTGAAATAAATAAAGGAATCTTGTGAATGAATACAACACTATGAACCAACTTTCATGCTGTTTGATCCCACTATTTTTTTTAACATAGATTCATTCTTAAGCAACCAGAACTAAATAATTAGCTGCCAGATTATGTTGCATAAAATTTCTCAAAATCTCATACGTAATTCATCCTACATGTAAAAGAATGTCACTTTTTGTTAGGCATTTTTGTTTAAAAAAAAAGAATTAAGATTATAGAGAGAGTTTGAATTGAAATAAATAAAGGAATCTTGTGAATAAATACAACACTATGAACCAACTTTCATGATGTTTGATCCCACAATGTTTTTTACCATGGATTCATTCTTAAGAAACTAGACCTAAATAATTAGCTGCCAGATTTTGTTGCACAAAATTTCTCAAAATCTCATACGTATCTCATCCTACATGTAGAAGAATGTCACTTCTTGTTAGGTATTTTTGTTTTAAAAAAAAGAATTAAGATTATAGAGAGAGTTTGAATTGAAATAATGGGTAACATTAACAACAAAATCACTTTTGTAAACATAAATCAGAGAAGTGCTTAAATCACCATACACAACATGTTTTCAAGATTCCTTCTTAATTGCAATCTCGTGGATCACATAATTAGAGTGTTTTAGAATTAAAAAGAAATTATTTTTATATGACCCTTATGAAACAACAAACTCAATTGATAACATAATTCCAAGAAAAAGCGAAATTTAAGAAGAAAGAAGAGAATAAAAACTTTTGTAAGTTTCCATGTATGCAAACTTTGTATAGAGAAGTAGCTATTATTTTCTCTACTACTTTTCTTAAAATAATGTTAATTTTTATCTATAACTATATATAAAGGGGATACCAGTTTTTGGAGTGGCCTATTTTTGTTCCAAAATTACCCTTTATCTTTTTTATAAATAATTTGAGTGGTTGATTTCTTTTGTTGGTTACCAATTGATAAACTAACTTCTATCTCTCACAAAAAAATAAATATAATATCTATAACTTCCATTAACTGTTGAATGATGACATAAGTTAAAGATCCTCTTCTATTTTTTTTTTTAATTTTATCTCTTTCTTAATCAACATACTATTTTTTTTGTTGAATTTTTTTCATTCTATTATATTACTATCTTACTTTTGATTTTCAATTGTAACTTTCTTATATGCAATTTTTTTACTTCCAATATAGTATATTTTAATAACCTCTCACCATATTTTTTAAATTGACAATAGTTTCTTTTAGTAACTGTAATGATAGATTTTTTCATAACATAAACACCTCATTGTTGCAAGATATGATCATATATATTTGCTATTAAAAAATGATTTTTTTTAATCTTCACATAAAAATTTTAAAATAATTGAAAAGCACAAACATAAAGATAAGTTTATTTTGCTTTTCTCCATTATCTATAACTATATATAAAGGGGATACAAGTTTTTGGAGTGGCCTATTTTTGTTCCAAAATTACCCTTTATCTTTTTTATAAAAAACTTGAGTGGTTGATATCTTTTGTTGGTTACCAATTGATAAACTAACTTCTATCTCTCACAAAAAAATAAATATAATATCTATAACTTCCATTAACTGTTGAATGATGACATAAGTTAAAAATCCTCTTCTATTTTTTTTTTTAATTTTATCTCTTTCTTAATCCACATACTATTTTTTTTGTTGAATTTTTTTCATTCTATTATATTTCTATCTTACTTTTGATTTTCAATTGTAACTTTCTAATATGCAATTTTTTTACTTCCAATATAGTATATTTTAATAACCTCTCACCATATTTTTTAAATTGACAATAGTTTCTTTTAGTAACGGTAATGATAGATTTTTTCATAACATAAACACCTCATTGTTGCAAGATATGATCATATATATTTGCTCTTAAAAAATGATTTTTTTTAATCTTCACATAAAAAATTTAAAATAATTGAAAAGCACAAACATAAAGATAAGTTTATTTTGCTTTCTCCATTATCACAAAAATATAAGTTTATATTGGATATGATTTTCTTTTCCTAATTATACTTTAAATTGGTTTGTTTATTCATTCTACCTACAAAATTGTTACCCCAGTGTTATATAATAGATAATACATTAAAGTTTTATAACTATGATTTATGCTTAACAAAATTGTAATTGAAACCATGATTATTTTCTTTTCTTATTCGTATTAATTTAGAATTCCATACGGAAGTAATGATAAACAACTGTCTATAATTTTTATATATATATATATATATATATATATATATATATATATATATATATATATATATATATATATATATATATATATGTCTCTCTTCTTTATTATCTCTGTTTTCTTTCATGTGTTGCAAATCTGGTTTGATATCATGAATGGAGAAAGGAAACGATTATGAACGTGTGGTTGTTTGAAATCCTAAGATCTGATTTGCAATTTTACTTTAAGCATGTTGCAAGTTTTCATTTATTTTTTTGAAGAACCATTGCAGTAGTAGAAGTCGGGAGAAGTGGGGAGTGAGTGGGTGTATTATCATCACAAAGTTGATATTTTAGAGAGAGAGAGAGAGAGAGAGAGAGAGAGAGAGTGACTAATGAGGAGAATAAGGAATCAGAAACACACTATTAGAGAGAGAGAGAGAGAGAGAGAGGGGGACGGAGGGAGCGGAGGGAGCAGAGGGAGATAGACCATATCACAAAGTTTTTTACATAATTACCCTTCACTTACTTCATATTTTACAATTCAAAGCATCAATTTAAGTAACTTCCACGTACAATAATCACCTAGAGGTTATTGTAGATGAGAGAGACATGGAATAAGTATCTTGAAGTTATATGGAACTGTCAATTCTTCTCTCATCTATTTTTTTTCATTTTTTATTTTTGTCTTTCATATTATGGTTTCAACCTTTTCTATTTTTGTCTTCCATATGGTTTCAACCTTTATCATCACTTTCATTCTTCTAATGTCATGGTATTTTAATTAATTGTTTTGATGTTGAAATGTGTACGTGTTTGCTCAATTTAGTTTTGTATTTGTCTGATCCTTTTTGTTACTTTTAATTTATTTATTTATTCTTTTTATTATGTGCAATTTTGGTGGAAGTGAACACTACTCGAGAGAGAAAGTTGTCTTTGTAGAAAAACTGCCTCAATAATCCTTTTTAAATTTGCTTTTATGTCTTTTCAATTTTATGGTAACAAAGGTATTATTATTGATTTGTCATAAAGAGGAGAGAGGTTGAAGAAATGAAAGAAAAAAATGAACTGTGATCAAATGTTGAAACACAGGGTGAAGTTAAAAATGAATTTAAATTTATTTGGATTTAAAGTGAAATGGAAACTCTTATATTAGGAGGAAGTAAGGGAGCACCTAGATCCAAAACAATAATGGAAAATTGGATAAAAAATGGGGAAATTAAAATTAGGGTTTGGAAATGAATAATAAAATAAATTAAGAAAACAATAAAGGAAGAAAGATGAATTTTGTTTTGTGTGTTGTGTTAGTGTATGATTAACGAATGAATGTGATATGTATCCTTAAATGGAGAAAACTGGTTGGATTTATAAATTTATTATTACAGAGAAAACTGTTTTATGACAAAATTATCCTTTATGACAAAATTACCTTTTAACTTCCTCTTTGTCTTTATAAATTTATCATTACAGAGAAAACTGTTTTTATATTTTATTTTTCTACTCATCACCACATAATAAAACCAACCTTCATGTACATTTGAGATCAATTAACCGCTACATAATTTCTTGGTTTCATTCTCTCAACCGACCATCATTCTCTTGACAGTTACAATTTTATTTGCTCAACCGCTCATCATCCTTTTGGAAGTCATGATTTCATTCTCTCAACTACTCATCATCCTCTCGGCGGCTCTCAATGCTTTGAAATTAAAATATATTCTATCTTCATCCCACAAAAGAAAAATTTAAACTTTACGAGCTTTCATATGAAGGTTCCTCCTTATCCATATTCAATTATAACTTTTTTTCACCATTCTCTTCCATAATATATTCATTAAACTTATTAATGGGGATATTTGTGAGGTGATAGAGAGTCGGTTGCAAAGGTATGATATGCGATCGAAGGGCGAGTCTTTGACAAGAAACATATAGGTTTTTGTATGCCTGTCCCATGGTGGAGATGAACACCAACCCAAAAGCATGGTGCATGTACTACTGACTCAGAAAATGTCATTCATGGTGACAGTGAGATTTTCTTTTACATATTCTGTAGTCTCTTTTATTTCATTTGTATTTTGATTATATTTCTTCTTTTAATAATAAGAATATTTTTAACCTCTGTTTTGATAATGGTTTTTCTATTCCGGAGCTTGCATATGGGAGATTATTTCTTTATATTTTTACAAACTGTGTTATTCATAATCAAATTTATCTTTGGTATATAGATGTTGTTAATAACAAAGATTCTCTGATTCCAAAAATCATAAAGGTTCGATATGGACCCAAAGATGAATTTGGAGAGTTTCTCACTTCCCATTTTCTAAACAGCATCTAACTTGAATTGAAATATGTCAAATTTTGTCTCTCTATTCAACTTAAACACAATATTTTCTCTTGCAATTACACATATTACATTTTTTTCCAAATCTATATTGACTTTTTTATTCTTGACAGTAAAGATTAACATTTAGTTGTGAACATAATGCTATAAATATGAATATTTCGTTTACCTGCCATTGAATCAAACTCTTTTATTTGTTTGGTTTTTCTTTTCTGATGGTAAATACTAAATATAGAGTTTTTAATGAGTTTGGTGAAAGTATATATATATAGTTATAGTTTAAGCATTTTGGTGTAGCTTTATGTTTGATGGTGATATAAGTGTATTTTAGGAACCACAATACAAGTTACAACAGAGTGAGGTTTCAATAAAATTTTGGAGTTTGGTTTTATATTACTTTCCTTTCTCCATATAAAAGGACAATTTTCTCATTTGGAAAATCAAAAGTTAAGTAAAAACGTTATTGTTGTTGTGTTGTAAACTTTTGATAAGAGAATACTTTCTAGATAATGACTAAAGAATTGTAGGGTTGTCACTTTCTATCTTTTCTTTTTTCTTTATAATATTTCAACTTAATTTAGATTTTTTCCCCAACTTTGGTTGCATTCTTCATATATTTATTTTTCAATATTTTCAATTATAGTGTAAAAATCATTTCAATGAAATCAAATGGAAAAGTCAAAAATAATGTTAGGCCTACTGGAATTGAAATGCATATTTTAGTATATGCAATGTATCCATTAATGCATCCTTATAAGATCAATCAATGTGAATCAAAATTTAATTAATAGAACAGAAAATTAAAATGATAGTATGTCTATTTAATTTAATCACATAAAAAATATCTATGAAATTTAATATATTTGATACTTTTATATAATTTTTTTATTAATGTTCTTAAATTGTGAAGGAAGAGAGAGAGAGAGAGAGAGAGAGAGAGAGAGAGAGAGAGAGAGAGAGAGAGAGAGAGAGAGAGAGAGGAGATAAATCATATCACAACGTTTTTTACAAAAACAATTTATATTAAAATCAAAATTAAACAAAAAATACACGTTTATATTTTGACACGTGTGAATATTAAAAAAAGTGGACAAAAAATTTATTTGGATTTAAAGTGAAATGAAAACTCTTATATAAGGAGGAAGTGAGGGAGCACCTAGATCCAAAACAATAATGGAAAATTGGAGAAAAAATAGGGAAATTAAAATTAGGGTTTGGAAATGAGTAATAAAAAAAATTAAGAAAAAAATAAAGGAAGAAAGATGAATTTTGTTTTGTTTGTTGTGTTAGTGTATGATTAACGAATGAATGTGATATGTATCCTTAAATGAAAAAATTACTCTTTAACTTCCTTTAACTTCCTCTTTGGATTTATAAATTTATCATTACAGAGAAAACTGTTTTATGACAAAATTACCTTTTAACTTCCTCTTTGTCTTTATAAATTTATCATTACAGAGAAAACTGTTTTTATATTTTATTTTTCTACTCATCACCACATAATAAAACACACCTTCATGTACATTTGAGATCAATTAACCGCTACATAATTTCTTGGTTTCATTCTCTCAACCGACCATCATTCTCTTGACAGTTACAATTTTATTTGCTCAACCGCTCATCATCCTTTTGGAAGTCATGATTTCATTCTCTCAACTACTCATCATCCTCTCGGCGGCTCTCAATGCTTTGAAATTAAAATATATTCTGTCTTACCACAAAAGAAAATTTTAAACTTTACGAGCTTTCATATGAAGGTTCCTCCTTATCCATATTCAATTATAACTTTTTTTCACCATTCTCTTCCATAATATATTCATTAAACTTATTAATGGGGAAATTTGTGAGGTGATAGATAGTTGGTTGCAAAGGTATGATATGCGATCGAAGGGCGAGTCTTTGCACTACGCCAAAAACTGGAATAAACAGCGCACCTTAGAGGGCGCTTTATTACAAAAGCACACTCTAAAGTGAAGTTAAAAAATAAGGAGCGAACAACTGGAATAGACAGCGCACTTTAGAGGGCGCTTTTGTAATAAAGCGCCCTCTAAGGTGAAGCGAAAAAATAAGGAGGAGATAGAGGGACAACAATACAGGGCGCTTTTTAGAAAGCGCCCTCTAAGGTTACCCTTAGAGGGCGCTTTTAAAAAAGCGCTCTATAAGTCAATGTGCATTTCCAGTTTATAAATCGTTTTTGGAAAGCCTTAGAGAGCGCTTTCATAAGCGCCCTCTTAGGCCCCCTTTAGAGGGCGCTTTTTTTTCACAAGCGCCCTCTAAGGTCCCCTTTAGTAAACATTAAAATTATAACATACTGCGCATTTTGTTATTTCACTATCTGTTATTTTCGTTCTTTTTCACGTTAGGGTTCTCTCTGCTACGATTTTCGCTACTTCTAAGGCGTTCTCCTTCCACCTCTGTTAGATCTACGACGTTTCCTCCTTCTATTAATTCGTTGTTAGCTGTTCGATTTTGACACCATAGATATTTTTCTAATCTTCATATTACTTGGTTTCTCTTCTGACGTTCGCTATTGTTCATTTTTTGTTTCATTTTTTTTGTGGTATTTTCCTGTTATTCCGAGATTTAGACGCATGTTTCGAGTGATGTAGCAACATTTGGAGTCGGTGTTGTTCAGGTTCGACCGAAAGGAAACTAAATTTGTAACGTTCCAAATTTATCAGACCATAATCTGAACAATATTTACATGTCATTTAGGTTCTTGCTACGATTTTAACTTTGTGGTTAGCAGACAAATCTGGTCGCCGGCTTTTACTTATTGTGAGTCTGAGCTTTTTCGATAATTTTTGCATTCACATTACTATTTGTTTGGAGGGTAATAAGAGATTAATCAAAATCTCCTATTGCAGGTTTCTTCATCTGCAATGGCTTTGAGTCTTTTGGTTGTTTCAATATCATTCTACTTGAAGGTAATAATAATTTTTTTGTTTGTTATATTTTTTGAACATTTTTTTTTGTTTATTTTTATATATACATAATACATTAACTAGATATTACACATGCATTCATGCATAAATGTTCAGAAATTTGTAACACAGATTCACAGGATTATATATCAGTAAATTCTTCTTTATATTTTTGGCTTTTTATATGGATAATATATTTTATGTTGAATTTGCTCTCAGGAATATATATCACCAGATTCTGATTTATATGCGACATTGAGCCTCGTATCGGTGGCTGGAGTTGTGGTGTGTAAATACAACTTTATTACACAAATGATGGTTTCTATTGTTTGTTTCCCTAACTTCATTATTATAAACTTTCAATTTCTTTCAGGTCATGGTTATTGCATTCTCTCTGGGATTAGGAGCAATGCCATGGATTATAATGTCTGAGGTACAATTTTCTTCAATAATAATATGCATGACAACCCTATATGAACAAACCTTTGTTGTAATATAATGTGATAGTTGATGTGTTGAATATATTTTACATAATAGATTCTTCCGATTAACATCAAAGGCCTAGCTGGAAGTTTTGCAACACTTGCCAATTGGTTCTTTTCCTGGTTGGTTACATTAACAGCAAATTTGCTCTTGGATTGGAGTTCGGGAGGTTTGTGTGCATTGTCTATGTTAATTTTCTATAAATATCTATTGTTTCTAACCAGAAGCTTCCTATGTTTTTATCAGGAACCTTCACAATATATACTGCAGTGTTTGTTTTCACAGCAGGATTTGTTGCCATTTGGGTCCCCGAGACAAAGGGAAAAACTCTTGAAGAAATACAACAGTTTTTCAGATGAAGTTTCCTTTCGAGTAGCACTTCAGCTAGTGTTCACTCATGTATTCACAGTCATATTTTTTTTTCTGAATCAACTCAATTCATTTTTGTGCTCTTTGGTCTTGTTAAATATGAAAAATACCAAAACAGTGTGATTTTCTAATCTAGCAGCATACTTGCATTTTTGTTGTAATTGATTGATTATAAACAAATAAATGAAAGAGAGTGGTTATTATACATTTCAATTAGAGTAGCAGTGGTTTCGGTTCATGACATTTCAAATAGCAAGAGGATCATATAAACAATAAGCATATATCAGTATTTGTATTTTAATATTATAAAAGCATAAAAAGAACCTTTAGTTGCTCTTGTGAATTATAACAAGCAGCTGTATGCCATTTTCTTCTGGTTACCTCTTGTGGCTGCAACATAACCTGAAATGAGAATATGGTCACAGAGACATGTGATGCATGTAAATTTAAATAACCACCCACTTTAGAGGGTGCTTTCAAAAATAAGCGCCCTCTAAACCCTTTAAATTTCCACTTTAGAGGGCGCTTTCCAGTAAAAGCGCCCTCTAAACCCTTAAAGGTTTCCACTTTAGAGGGCGCTTTCCAGTAAAAGCGCCCTCTAAACCCTTAAAAGTTTCCACTTTAGAGGGCGCTTTCTTTAAAAAGCGCCCTCTAAAGTGGCCCTTAAAGGGCTTAAAGAGCCACTTTAGAGAGCGCTTTCACCAGGAAAAAAAGCGTTGTCTTTACCTATGCCAGCGCCAGATTAGAGGGCGCTTTAAAGCGCTGTTATAGGCCAAAAAAAGAGCCCTCTTTTCCCTTATTTGGCGTAGTGTTGACAAGACACATATAGGTTTTTGTAGGCCTGTCCCATGGTGGAGATGAACACCAACCCAAAAGCATGGTGCATATACTACTGACTCAGAAAATGTCATTCATGGTGATAGTGAGATTTTCTTTTACATATTTTGTAGTCTCTTTTATTTCATTTGTATTTTGATTATATTTCTTCTTTTAATAATAAGAATATTTTTAACCTCTGTTTTGATAATGGTTTTTCTATTCCGGAGCTTGCATATGGGAGATTATTTCTTTACATTTTTACAAACTGTGTTATTCATAATCAAATTTATCTTTGGTATATAGATGTTGTTAATAACAAAGATTCTCTCATTCCAAAAATCATAAAGGTTCGATATGGACCCAAAGATGAATTTGGAGTGTTTCTCACTTCCCATTTTCTAAACAGCATCTAACTTGAATTGAAATATGTCAAATTTTTTCTCTCTATTCAACTTAAACACAATATTTTCTCTTGCAATTACACATATTACATTTTTTTTTTCCAAATCTATATTAACTTTTTTATTCTTGACAGTAAAGATTAACATTTAGTTGTGAACATAATGCTATAAATATGAATATTTCGTTTACCTGCTATTGAATCAAACTCTTTTATTTGTTTAGTTTTTGTTTTCTGATGGTAAATACTAAATATAGAGTTTTTAATGAGTTTGGTGAAAGTATATATATAGTAATAGTTTAAGCATTTTGGTGTAGCTTTATGTTTGATGGTGATATAAGTGTATTTTAGGAACCACAATACAAGTTACAACAGAGTGAGGTTTCAATAAAATTTTGGAGTTTGGTTTTATATTACTTTCCTTTCTCCATATAAAAGGACAATTTTCTCATTTGGAAAATCAAAAGTGAAGTAAAAACGTTATTGTTGTTGTGTTGTAAACTTTTGATAAGAGAATACTTTCTAGATAATGACTAAAGAATTGTAGGGTTGTCACTTTCTATCTTTTCTTTTTTCTTTATAATATTTCAACTTAATTTAGATTTTTTCCCCAACTTTGGTTGCATTTTTCATATATTTATTTTTGAATATTTTCAATTATAGTGTAAAAATCATTTCAATGAAATCAAATGAAAAAGTCAAAAATAATGTTAGGCTTACTGGAATTGAAATGCATATTTTAGTATATGCAATGTATCCATTAATGCATCCTTATAAGATCAATCAATGTGAATCAAAATTTAATTAATAGAACAGAAAATTAAAAAGATAGTATGTCTATTTAATTTAATCACAAAAAAAATATCTATGAAATTTAATATATTTGATACTTTTATATAATTTTTTTATTAATGTTCTTAAATTGTGAAGGAAGAGAGAGAGAGAGAGAGAGAGAGAGAGAGAGAGAGGGGAGATAAATCATATCACAAAGTTTTTTACAAAAACAATTTATATTAAAATCAAAATTAAACAAAAAATACACTTTTTTATTTTGACACGTGTGAATATTAAAAAAAGTGGACAAAAAATATATTTGGATTTAAAGTGAAATGGAAACTCTTATATAAGAAGGAAGTGAGGGAGCACCTAGATCCAAAACAATAATGGAAAATTGGATAAAAAATGGGGAAATTAAAATTAGGGTTTGGAAATGAATAATAAAATAAATTAAGAAAAAAATAAAGGAAGAAAGATGAATTTTGTTTTGTGTGTTGTGTTAGTGTATGATTAACGAATGAATGTGATATGTATCCTTAAATGAAAAAATTACCCTTTAACTTCCTCTTTGGATTTATAAATTTATCATTACAGAGAAAACTGTTTTATGACAAAATTATCCTTTATGACAAAATTTCCTTTTAACTTCCTCTTTGTCTTTATAAATTTATCATTACAGAGAAAACTGTTTTTATATTTTTTTTCTACTCATCACCACATAATAAAACCAACCTTCATGTACATTTGAGATCAATTAACCGCTACATAATTTCTTGGTTTCATTCTCTCAACCGACCATCATTCTCTTGACAATTACAATTTTATTTGCTCAACCGCTCATCATCCTTTTGGAAGTCATGATTTCATTCTCTCAACTACTCATCATCCTCTCGGCGGCTCTCAATGCTTTGAAATTAAAATTTATTCTATCTTCATCCCACAAAAGAAAAATTTAAACTTTAAGAGCTTTCATATGAAGGTTCCTCGTTATCCATATTCAATTATAACTTTTTTTCACCATTCTCTTCCATAATATATTCATTAAACTTATTAATGGGGAAATTTGTGAGGTGATAGAGAGTCGGTTGCAAAGGTATGATATGCGATTGAAGGGCGAGTCTTTGACAAGAAACATATAGGTTTTTGTAGGCCTATCCCATGGTGGAGATGAACACCAACCCAAAAGCATGGTGCATATACTACTGACTCAGAAAATGTCATTCATGGTGACAGTGAGATTTTCTTTTACATATTGTGTAGTCTCTTTTATTTCATTTGTATTTTGATTATATTTCTTCTTTTAATAATAAGAATATTTTTAACCTCTGTTTTGATAATGGTTTTTCTATTCCGGAGCTTGCATATGGGAGATTATTTCTTTACATTTTTACAAACTGTGTTATTCATAATCAAATTTATCTTTGGTATATAGATGTTGTTAATAACAAAGATTCTCTCATTCCAAAAATCATAAAGGTTCGATATGGACCCAAAGATGAATTTGGAGTGTTTCTCACTTCCCATTTTCTAAACAGCATCTAACTTGAATTGAAATATGTCAAATTTTGTCTCTCTATTCAACTTAAACACAATATTTTCTCTTGCAATTACACATATTACATTTTTTTTTCCAAATCTATATTAACTTTTTTATTCTTGACCGTAAAGATTAACATTTAGTTGTGAACATAATGCTATAAATATGAATATTTCGTTTACCTGCTATTGAATCAAACTCTTTTATTTGTTTAGTTTTTGTTTTCTGATGGTAAATACTAAATATAGAGTTTTTAATGAGTTTGGTGAAAGTATATATATAGTAATAGTTTAAGCATTTTGGTGTAGCTTTATGTTTGATGGTGATATAAGTGTATTTTAGGAACCACAATACAAGTTACAACAGAGTGAGGTTTCAATAAAATTTTGGAGTTTGGTTTTATATTACTTTCCTTCCTCCATATAAAAGGACAATTTTCTCATTTGGAAAATCAAAAGTGAAGTAAAAACGTTATTGTTGTTGTGTTGTAAACTTTTGATAAGAGAATACTTTCTAGATAATGACTAAAGAATTGTAGGGTTGTCACTTTCTATCTTTTCTTTTTTCTTTATAATATTTCAACTTAATTTAGATTTTTTCCCCAACTTTGGTTGCATTTTTCATATATTTATTTTTGAATATTTTCAATTATAGTGTAAAAATCATTTCAATGAAATCAAATGAAAAAGTCAAAAATAATGTTAGGCCTACTGGAATTGAGATGCATATTTTAGTATATGCAATGTATCCATTAATGCATCCTTATAAGATCAATCAATGTGAATCAAAATTTAATTAATAGAACAGAAAATTAAAATGATAGTATGTCTATTTAATTTAATCACAAAAAAAATATCTATGAAATTTAATGTATTTGATACTTTTATATAATTTTTTTATTAATGTTCTTAAATTGTGAAGGAAGAGAGAGAGAGAGAGAGAGAGAGAGAGAGAGAGAGAGAGAGAGGGGAGATAAATCATATCACAAAGTTTTTTACAAAAACAATTTATATTAAAATCAAAATTAAACAAAAAATACACGTTTATATTTTGACACGTGTGAATATTAAAAAAAGCGGACAAAAAATTTATTTGGATTTAAAGTGAAATGGAAACTCTTATATAAGGAGGAAGTGAGGGAGCACCTAGATCCAAAACAATAATGGAAAATTGGATAAAAAATGGGGAAATTAAAATTAGGGTTTGGAAATGAATAATAAAATAAATTAAGAAAAAAATAAAGGAAGAAAGATGAATTTTGTTTTGTGTGTTATGTTAGAGTATGATTAACGAATGAATGTGATATGTATCCTTAAATGAAAAAATTACCCTTTAACTTCCTCTTTGGATTTATAAATTTATCATTACAGAGAAAACTGTTTTATGACAAAATTATCCTTTATGACAAAATTACCTTTTAACTTCCTCTTTGTCTTTATAAATTTATCATTACAGAGAAAACTGTTTTTATATTTTATTTTTCTACTCATCACCACATAATAAAACCAACCTTCATGTACATTTGAGATCAATTAACCGCTACATAATTTCTTGGTTTCATTCTCTCAACCGACCATCATTCTCTTGACAGTTACAATTTTATTTGCTCAACCGCTCATCATCCTTTTGGAAGTCATGATTTCATTCTCTCAACTACTCATCATCCTCTCGGCGGCTCTCAATGCTTTGAAATTAAAATTTATTCTATCTTCATCCCACAAAAGAAAAATTTAAACTTTAAGAGCTTTCATATGAAGGTTCCTCCTTATCCATATTCAATTATAACTTTTTTTCACCATTCTCTTCCATAATATATTCATTAAACTTATTAATGGGGAAATTTGTGAGGTGATAGAGAGTCGGTTGCAAAGGTATGATATGCGATCGAAGGGCGAGTCTTTGACAAGAAACATATAGGTTTTTGTAGGCCTGTCCCATGGTAGAGATGAACACCAACGCAAAAGCATGGTGCATATACTACTGACTCAGAAAATGTCATTCATGGTGACAGTGAGATTTTCTTTTACATATTCTGTAGTCTCTTTTATTTCATTTGTATTTTGATTATATTTCTTCTTTTAATAATAAGAATATTTTTAACCTCTGTTTTGATAATGGTTTTTCTATTCCGGAGCTTGCATATGGGAGATTATTTCTTTACATTTTTACAAACTGTGTTATTAATAATCCAATTTATCTTTGGTATATAGATGTTGTTAATAACAAAGATTCTCTCATTCCAAAAATCATAAAGGTTCGATATGGACCCAAAGATGAATTTGGAGTGTTTCTCACTTCCCATTTTCTAAACAGCATCTAACTTGAATTGAAATATGTCAAATTTTGTCTCTCTACTCAACTTAAACACAATATTTTCTCTTGCAATTACACATATTACATTTTTTTTCCAAATCTATATTAACTTTTTTATTCTTGACAGTAAAGATTAACATTTAGTTGTGAACATAATGCTATAAATATGAATATTTCGTTTACCTGCTATTGAATCAAACTCTTTTATTTGTTTAGTTTTTGTTTTCTGATGGTAAATACTAAATATAGAGTTTTTAATGAGTTTGGTGAAAGTATATATATAGTAATAGTTTAAGCATTTTGGTGTAGCTTTATGTTTGATGGTGATATAAGTGTATTTTAGGAACCACAATACAAGTTACAACAGAGTGAGGTTTCAATAAAATTTTGGAGTTTGGTTTTATATTACTTTCCTTTCTCCATATAAAAGGACAATTTTCTCATTTGGAAAATCAAAAGTGAAGTAAAAACGTTATTGTTGTTGTGTTGTAAACTTTTGATAAGAGAATACTTTCTAGATAATGACTAAAGAATTGTAGGGTTGTCACTTTCTATCTTTTCTTTTTTCTTTATAATATTTCAACTTAATTTAGATTTTTTCCCCAACTTTGGTTGCATTTTTCATATATTTATTTTTGAATATTTTCAATTATAGTGTAAAAATCATTTCAATGAAATCAAATGAAAAAGTCAAAAATAATGTTAGGCCTACTGGAATTGAGATGCATATTTTAGTATATGCAATGTATCCATTAATGCATCCTTATAAGATCAATCAATGTGAATCAAAATTTAATTAATAGAACAGAAAATTAAAATGATAGTATGTCTATTTAATTTAATCACAAAAAAAATATCTATGAAATTTAATGTATTTGATACTTTTATATAATTTTTTTATTAATGTTCTTAAATTGTGAAGGAAGAGAGAGAGAGAGAGAGAGAGAGAGAGAGAGAGAGGAGATAAATCATATCACAAAGTTTTTTACAAAAACAATTTATATTAAAATCAAAATTAAACAAAAAATACACGTTTATATTTTGACACGTGTGAATATTAAAAAAAGCGGACAAAAAATTTATTTGGATTTAAAGTGAAATGGAAACTCTTATATAAGGAGGAAGTGGGGGAGCACCTAGATCCAAAACAATAATGGAAAATTGGATAAAAAATGGGGAAATTAAAATTAGGGTTTGGAAATGAATAATAAAATAAATTAAGAAAAAAATAAAGGAAGAAAGATGAATTTTGTTTTGTGTGTTGTGTTAGTGTATGATTAACGAATGAATGTGATATGTATCCTTAAATGAAAAAATTACCCTTTAACTTCCTCTTTGGATTTATAAATTTATCATTACAGAGAAAACTGTTTTATGACAAAATTATCCTTTATGACAAAATTACCTTTTAACTTCCTCTTTGTCTTTATAAATTTATCATTACAGAGAAAACTGTTTTTATATTTTATTTTTCTACTCATCACCACATAATAAAACCAACCTTCATGTACATTGAGATCAATTAACCGCTACATAAATTCTTGGTTTCATTCTCTCAACCGACCATCATTCTCTTGACAGTTACAATTTTATTTGCTCAACCGCTCATCATCCTTTTGGAAGTCATGATTTCATTCTCTCAACTACTCATCATCCTCTCGGCGGCTCTCAATGCTTTGAAATTAAAATTTATTCTATCTTCATCCCACAAAAGAAAAATTTAAACTTTAAGAGCTTTCATATGAAGGTTCCTCCTTATCCATATTCAATTATAACTTTTTTTCACCATTCTCTTCCATAATATATTCATTAAACTTATTAATGGGGAAATTTGTGAGGTGATAGAGAGTCGGTTGCAAAGGTATGATATGCGATCGAAGGGCGAGTCTTTGACAAGAAACATATAGGTTTTTGTTGGCCTGTCCCATGGTGGAGATGAACACCAACGCAAAAGCATGGTGCATATACTACTGACTCAGAAAATGTCATTCATGGTGACAGTGAGATTTTCTTTTACATATTCTGTAGTCTCTTTTATTGCATTTGTATTTTGATTATATTTCTTCTTTTAATAATAAGAATATTTTTAACCTCTGTTTTGATAATGGTTTTTCTATTCCGGAGCTTGCATATGGGAGATTATTTCTTTACATTTTTACAAACTGTGTTCTTAATAATCCAATTTATCTTTGGTATATAGATGTTGTTAATAACAAAGATTCTCTCATTCCAAAAATCATAAAGGTTCGATATGGACCCAAAGATGAATTTGGAGTGTTTCTCAATTCCCATTTTCTAAACAGCATCTAACTTGAATTGAAATATGTCAAATTTTGTCTCTCTATTAAACTTAAACACAATATTTTCTCTTGCAATTACACATATTACATTTTTTTCCCAAATCTATATTAACTTTTTTATTCTTGACAGTAAAGATTAACATTTAGTTGTGAACATAATGCTATAAATATGAATATTTCGTTTACCTGCTATTGAATCAAACTCTTTTATTTGTTTAGTTTTTGTTTTCTGATGGTAAATACTAAATATAGAGTTTTTAATGAGTTTGGTGAAAGTATATATATAGTAATAGTTTAAGCATTTTGGTGTAGCTTTATGTTTGATGGTGATATAAGTGTATTTTAGGAACCACAATACAAGTTACAACAGAGTGAGGTTTCAATAAAATTTTGGAGTTTGGTTTTATATTACTTTCCTTTCTCCATATAAAAGGACAATTTTCTCATTTGGAAAATCAAAAGTGAAGTAAAAACGTTATTGTTGTTGTGTTGGAAACTTTTGATAAGAGAATACTTTCTAGATAATGACTAAAGAATTGTAGGGTTGTCACTTTCTATCTTTTCTTTTTTCTTTATAATATTTCAACTTAATTTAGATTTTTTCCCCAACTTTGGTTGCATTTTCATATATTTATTTTTCAATATTTTCAATTATAGTGTAAAAATCATTTCAATAAAATCAAATGGAAAAGTCAAAAATAATGTTAGGCCTACTGGAATTGAAATGCATATTTTAGTATATGCAATGTATCCATTAATGCATCCTTATAAGATCAATCAATGTGAATCAAAATTTAATTAATAGAACAGAAAATTAAAATGATAGTATGTCTATTTAATTTAATCACATAAAAAATATCTATGACATTTAATATATTTGATACTTTTATATAATTTTTTTATTAATGTTCTTAAATTGTGAAGGAAGAGAGAGAGAGAGAGAGAGAGAGAGAGGAGATAAATCATATCACAAAGTTTTTTACAAAAACAATTTATATTAAAATCAAAATTAAACAAAAAATACACGTTTATATTTTGACACGTGTGAATATTAAAAAAAGCGGACAAATTTTTTTTTTAGATTTAAAGTGAAATGGAAACTCTTATATAAGGAGGAAGTGAGGGAGCACCTAGATCCAAAACAATAATGGAAAATTGGATAAAAAATGGGGAAATTAAAATTAGGGTTTGGAAATGAATAATAAAATAAATTAAGAAAAAAATAAAGGAAGAAAGATGAATTTTGTTTTGTGTGTTGTGTTAGTGTATGATTAACGAATGAATGTGATATGTATCCTTAAATGAAAAAATTACCCTTTAACTTCCTCTTTGGATTTATAAATTTATCATTACAGAGAAAACTGTTTTATGACAAAATTATCCTTTATGACAAAATTACCTTTTAACTTCCTCTTTGTCTTTATAAATTTATCATTACAGAGAAAACTGTTTTTATATTTTATTTTTCTACTCATCACCACATAATAAAACCAACCTTCATGTACAATTGAGATCAATTAACCGCTACATAAATTCTTGGTTTCATTCTCTCAACCGACCATCATTCTCTTGACAGTTACAATTTTATTTGCTCAACCGCTCATCATCCTTTTGGAAGTCATGATTTCATTCTCTCAACTACTCATCATCCTCTCGGCGGCTCTCAATGCTTTGAAATTAAAATTTATTCTATCTTCATCCCACAAAAGAAAAATTTAAACTTTAAGAGCTTTCATATGAAGGTTCCTCCTTATCCATATTCAATTATAACTTTTTTTCACCATTCTCTTCCATAATATATTCATTAAACTTATTAATGGGGAAATTTGTGAGGTGATAGAGAGTCGGTTGCAAAGGTATGATATGCGATCGAAGGGCGAGTCTTTGACAAGAAACATATAGGTTTTTGTAGGCCTGTCCCATGGTGGAGATGAACACCAACGCAAAAGCATGGTGCATATACTACTGACTCAGAAAATGTCATTCATGGTGACAGTGAGATTTTCTTTTACATATTCTGTAGTCTCTTTTATTTCATTTGTATTTTGATTATATTTCTTCTTTTAATAATAAGAATATTTTTAACCTCTGTTTTGATAATGGTTTTTCTATTCCGGAGCTTGCATATGGGAGATTATTTCTTTACATTTTTACAAACTGTGTTATTAATAATCCAATTTATCTTTGGTATATAGATGTTGTTAATAACAAAGATTCTCTCATTCCAAAAATCATAAAGGTTCGATATGGACCCAAAGATGAATTTGGAGTGTTTCTCAATTCCCATTTTCTAAACAGCATCTAACTTGAATTGAAATATGTCAAATTTTGTCTCTCTATTAAACTTAAACACAATATTTTCTCTTGCAATTACACATATTACATTTTTTTCCCAAATCTATATTAACTTTTTTATTCTTGACAGTAAAGATTAACATTTAGTTGTGAACATAATGCTATAAATATGAATATTTCGTTTACCTGCTATTGAATCAAACTCTTTTATTTGTTTAGTTTTTGTTTTCTGATGGTAAATACTAAATATAGAGTTTTTAATGAGTTTGGTGAAAGTATATATATAGTAATAGTTTAAGCATTTTGGTGTAGCTTTATGTTTGATGGTGATATAAGTGTATTTTAGGAACCACAATACAAGTTACAACAGAGTGAGGTTTCAATAAAATTTTGGAGTTTGGTTTTATATTACTTTCCTTTCTCCATATAAAAGGACAATTTTCTCATTTGGAAAATCAAAAGTGAAGTAAAAACGTTATTGTTGTTGTGTTGGAAACTTTTGATAAGAGAATACTTTCTAGATAATGACTAAAGAATTGTAGGGTTGTCACTTTCTATCTTTTCTTTTTTCTTTATAATATTTCAACTTAATTTAGATTTTTTCCCCAACTTTGGTTGCATTTTCATATATTTATTTTTCAATATTTTCAATTATAGTGTAAAAATCATTTCAATAAAATCAAATGGAAAAGTCAAAAATAATGTTAGGCCTACTGGAATTGAAATGCATATTTTAGTATATGCAATGTATCCATTAATGCATCCTTATAAGATCAATCAATGTGAATCAAAATTTAATTAATAGAACAGAAAATTAAAATGATAGTATGTCTATTTAATTTAATCACATAAAAAATATCTATGACATTTAATATATTTGATACTTTTATATAATTTTTTTATTAATGTTCTTAAATTGTGAAGGGAGAGAGAGAGAGAGAGAGAGAGAGAGAGAGAGGAGATAAATCATATCACAAAGTTTTTTACAAAAACAATTTATATTAAAATCAAAATTAAACAAAAAATACACGTTTATATTTTGACACGTGTGAATATTAAAAAAAGCGGACAAATTTTTTTTTTAGATTTAAAGTGAAATGGAAACTCTTATATAAGGAGGAAGTGAGGGAGCACCTAGATCCAAAACAATAATGGAAAATTGGATAAAAAATGGGGAAATTAAAATTAGGGTTTGGAAATGAATAATAAAATAAATTAAGAAAAAAATAAAGGAAGAAAGATGAATTTTGTTTTGTGTGTTGTGTTAGTGTATGATTAACGAATGAATGTGATATGTATCCTTAAATGAAAAAATTACCCTTTAACTTCCTCTTTGGATTTATAAATTTATCATTACAGAGAAAACTGTTTTATGACAAAATTATCCTTTATGACAAAATTACCTTTTAACTTCCTCTTTGTCTTTATAAATTTATCATTACAGAGAAAACTGTTTTTATATTTTATTTTTCTACTCATCACCACATAATAAAACCAACCTTCATGTACAATTGAGATCAATTAACCGCTACATAAATTCTTGGTTTCATTCTCTCAACCGACCATCATTCTCTTGACAGTTACAATTTTATTTGCTCAACCGCTCATCATCCTTTTGGAAGTCATGATTTCATTCTCTCAACTACTCATCATCCTCTCGGCGGCTCTCAATGCTTTGAAATTAAAATTTATTCTATCTTCATCCCACAAAAGAAAAATTTAAACTTTAAGAGCTTTCATATGAAGGTTCCTCCTTATCCATATTCAATTATAACTTTTTTTCACCATTCTCTTCCATAATATATTCATTAAACTTATTAATGGGGAAATTTGTGAGGTGATAGAGAGTCGGTTGCAAAGGTATGATATGCGATCGAAGGGCGAGTCTTTGACAAGAAACATATAGGTTTTTGTAGGCCTGTCCCATGGTGGAGATGAACACCAATGCAAAAGCATGGTGCATATACTACTGACTCAGAAAATGTCATTCATGGTGACAGTGAGATTTTCTTTTACATATTCTGTAGTCTCTTTTATTTCATTTGTATTTTGATTATATTTCTTCTTTTAATAATAAGAATATTTTTAACCTCTGTTTTGATAATGGTTTTTCTATTCCGGAGCTTGCATATGGGAGATTATTTCTTTACATTTTTACAAACTGTGTTATTAATAATCCAATTTATCTTTGGTATATAGATGTTGTTAATAACAAAGATTCTCTCATTCCAAAAATCATAAAGGTTCGATATGGACCCAAAGATGAATTTGGAGTGTTTCTCAATTCCCATTTTCTAAACAGCATCTAACTTGAATTGAAATATGTCAAATTTTGTCTCTCTATTAAACTTAAACACAATATTTTCTCTTGCAATTACACATATTACATTTTTTTCCCAAATCTATATTAACTTTTTTATTCTTGACAGTAAAGATTAACATTTAGTTGTGAACATAATGCTATAAATATGAATATTTCGTTTACCTGCTATTGAATCAAACTCTTTTATTTGTTTAGTTTTTGTTTTCTGATGGTAAATACTAAATATAGAGTTTTTAATGAGTTTGGTGAAAGTATATATATAGTAATAGTTTAAGCATTTTGGTGTAGCTTTATGTTTGATGGTGATATAAGTGTATTTTAGGAACCACAATACAAGTTACAACAGAGTGAGGTTTCAATAAAATTTTGGAGTTTGGTTTTATATTACTTTCCTTTCTCCATATAAAAGGACAATTTTCTCATTTGGAAAATCAAAAGTGAAGTAAAAACGTTATTGTTGTTGTGTTGGAAACTTTTGATAAGAGAATACTTTCTAGATAATGACTAAAGAATTGTAGGGTTGTCACTTTCTATCTTTTCTTTTTTCTTTATAATATTTCAACTTAATTTAGATTTTTTCCCCAACTTTGGTTGCATTTTCATATATTTATTTTTCAATATTTTCAATTATAGTGTAAAAATCATTTCAATAAAATCAAATGGAAAAGTCAAAAATAATGTTAGGCCTACTGGAATTGAAATGCATATTTTAGTATATGCAATGTATCCATTAATGCATCCTTATAAGATCAATCAATGTGAATCAAAATTTAATTAATAGAACAGAAAATTAAAATGATAGTATGTCTATTTAATTTAATCACATAAAAAATATCTATGACATTTAATATATTTGATACTTTTATATAATTTTTTTATTAATGTTCTTAAATTGTGAAGGAAGAGAGAGAGAGAGAGAGAGAGAGAGAGAGAGAGAGAGAGAGGAGATAAATCATATCACAAAGTTTTTTACAAAAACAATTTATATTAAAATCAAAATTAAACAAAAAATACACGTTTATATTTTGACACGTGTGAATATTAAAAAAAGCGGACAAATTTTTTTTTTAGATTTAAAGTGAAATGGAAACTCTTATATAAGGAGGAAGTGAGGGAGCACCTAGATCCAAAACAATAATGGAAAATTGGATAAAAAATGGGGAAATTAAAATTAGGGTTTGGAAATGAATAATAAAAAAAATTAAGAAAAAAATAAAGGAAGAAAGATGAATTTTGTTTTGTGTGTTGTGTTAGTGTATGATTAACGAATGAATGTGATATGTATCCTTAAATGGAGAAATTACCCTTTAACTTCCTTTAACTTCCTCTTTGGATTTATAAATTTATCATTAGAGGGAAAACTGTTTTATGACAAGATTACCTTTTAACTTCCTCTTTGTCTTTATAAATTTATCATTACAGAGAAAACTGTTTTTATATTTTATTTTTCTACTCATCACCACATAATAAAACCAACCTTCATGTACATTTGAGATCAATTAACCGCTACATAATTTCTTGGTTTCATTCTCTCAACCGACCATCATTCTCTTGACAGTTACAATTTTATTTGCTCAACCGCTCATCATCCTTTTGGAAGTCATGATTTCATTCTCTCAACTACTCATCATCCTCTCGGAGGCTCTCAATGCTTTGAAATTAAAATTTATTCTATCTTCATCCCACAAAAGAAAAATTTAAACTTTAAGAGCTTTCATATGAAGGTTCCTCCTTATCCATATTCAATTATAACTTTTTTTCACCATTCTCTTCCATAATATATTCATTAAACTTATTAATGGGGAAATTTGTGAGGTGATAGAGAGTCGGTTGCAAAGGTATGATATGCGATCGAATGGCGAGTCTTTCACAAGAAACATATAGGTTTTTGTAGGCCTGTCCCATGGTGGAGATGAACACCAACGCAAAAGCATGGTGCATATACTACTGACTCAGAAAATGTCATTCATGGTGACAGTGAGATTTTCTTTTACATATTCTGTAGTCTCTTTTATTTCATTTGTATTTTGATTATATTTCTTCTTTTAATAATAAGAATATTTTTAACCTCTGTTTTGATAATGGTTTTTCTATTCCGGAGCTTGCATATGGGAGATTATTTCTTTACATTTTTACAAACTGTGTTATTATTAATCAAATTTATCTTTGGTATATAGATGTTGTTAATAACAAAGATTCTCTCATTCCAAAAATCATAAAGGTTCAATATGGACCGAAAGATGAATTTGGAGTGTTTCTCACTTCCCATTTTCTAAACAGCATCTAACTTGAATTGAAATATGTCAAATTTTGTCTCTCTATTCAACTTAAACACAATATTTTCTCTTGCAATTACACATATTACATTTTTTTTCCAAATCTATATTAACTTTTTTATTCTTGACAGTAAAGATTAACATTTAGTTGTGAACATAATGCTATATGTCATACGGTGAACTGACTTTGGGTGTTTTGCTTTTAATCGCAATGTCGCGGATAGCAAGAGTCGCCACCGACTTTTCTTTTATCCAATAAGGAAAGGTGGAAAAGAACAGGAAAGCCCTTAATTAGATTTTGGGTTCGGGAGGTACATTATACAAAGGGAAGGTGTTAGCACCCTTTGTATCCATGGTTATCCATGGGCTCTTAATTGCTTGATCACTTATGTTTTTCTTGTCTGAAAAAGTGTGTGAGAGCTGTTTAGAAAATGTTTTGAAAAGAGAATTTAACTTTGTAATGATTCTTGTATGAATGTATACAAAGTGGTTATCTCGTTTAGTTTTGAAAGTTATTTAGAAAAATATAACCTGATAATGATTCTAGTACGAATGTATGCCAAGTGGTGATTTTCTAATGGAGGTTTTGAAAAGTGTGAGGTGTGAAAAGTAGTTTTAGTGGTGAGCAAGCATTTAGGAGTTATACCTACCCAAGGTCTTTATGGGCATTTCCTATCCTTATGAGGGTAAAACTGTCCTTACTATTGAGAAGTAAGTAGTTTTATCCTTTGGATGTAAAAGGGTCATCGTAGGGTCATCGATTGGTCATTGAAAGCAACGGTTGTAAGGATACCTTAGCATTCGGAGGGACTATCATCATTTAACCGTAGGCTACACCGAAGGGTCATCGAGGGACAAAGGCAACATTCGAGGGACTATGATGACTTAACCGAAGGGTCTTTGCTAAGTGTATCCCCATATTCGCGGGACATGACCATAATACTGTAATCGTAGGGTAACAAAAGAGAGGTCCAAGATCTCATATTAAAAAGCAAAGTTTTACAATTAATTAGATAGCCGTAGTCGATTAAGTAATTAGGTCCATATTAAAATCAGTACATTAAGATCAATTAAGCCATCAGGGTGGATCTTCACCATGAAATTAATACATTAAAATCAATTGAGTAATTCAGGGTGAATCCCCATAAGGGTATCCCACACATAAAGTGGAATACCTAGCCGGCCATTTCCTCGGGAATATGTAAACCTTTACACAATCCAGCACACGGGTTAGAGCATCAAAGTAAAGTATAATTGAAAATTGCACTACAACACAACAGTCATAATCTCAGGCCAAATGATGCAGAATTATAATAAGTCTTGGTTAGATAGACATAAGGCAGAATAGAAAAGAAACTAAGCAGCCACTGTCCCGTTCGCCTCTGCTTCGCCTAGCGAAGGCTCAGCGAATGCTCGCTACAGGCTCGCTTAGCGATGTGCTAGCGAGCGGCCACGGGTTTGGAGTTTGACAGCAGCATGACCTCCGAAAACCTGAACTTTTATGGCATTTGATTACAGGAATAGCATGGACAAACATTCATGATATTCAAGCATATTTAAATTCGCACGTGAAATCAAATTACATATTCAAAACTTCAATCATGATGCTTTATGTATATAAAGATTACCGATTAAAAGCATAAAACAATAGTGATGCGCAAACCTGTTTGCAACTAAGCTGCTATGTTGGAGAGACTGATCACTTTTGATATCGGATGGAGTTGGGCGGCGGTAGCTTCGGAGCGGAGGAGCGGCCTTCAGGGTTTCTCTATTCGGAACTCTCTAAGGTAGCCTCCAGGGTTTCTGTGCCAGGGTTTCCGTCTGTCCCTCTTTGTCCCCGAAGCTTGGCTATTTATAATGCTCTTGTTGTGACCTAATGGGCTCAGAATGAAGCCCATAAATTCTGATATTCGCAAGCTTCGCTAGGCGAAGGAGTTGCTCGCCTAGTGAGCAAGCTAGTTTGGGCTTTTACTGGATCTGATGCTTCGCTGGGGCGAGTGTCATAACGAAGTGTTCGCTAGGCGAAGGAATTACTCGCCTAGCGAGCAGGCGAGTTTGGGCCATTTTCTGAATTGGGCCATTTGTGAGCTGGGTCTTGGTTCCTTTACGGTCAATGTCTTGGAAAACAAGTTGGAGTGCCTTAGAAATGCCTTGTTATATTAACGGGCAAATTTTGGGGTATGACAGCTGCCCCTGTTCAATATTCTTGAACCGAGAGAGTTAGAATGGTATGTACGCCATTCGTGGTCTGGAGGTGGAAGATTATTGAACACTAGAATGCCCCCAAAAATTTGCGCTTGTTAATCGAAAGTTGGTCTTGACGGAGATGGGCTTAAAGATGCCATCCAGGAAGTTTGATGATGAGAGCTTCAGAGTGCGTCGTACATTAGACGATATCTGAAGACATGGGTGTCATACCGGGTCATACGCTAGACCGTATAGTGAGTCATCCATTATGCTATCGACTTTGCTGGGGAGTCAGAGTGTGTTACACGCTGCTGGGGATACAGAATTAGAATGGATCATATGCTAGACCGTATCTGAATACCAGAGTGAGGTTTTCATCAGGCGGATGACTTTGCCGAGGATGAAAAATCAGAATGGATCGTACGCTTGATCGTCTCTGAGTTGCAAAATGAGACCTCCATTAAGCGGGTGATTTCACTGGGGATAGAAGATCAGACCGGATCGTATGCTAGATCGTATCTGAGTTGAAGATCCAAATGGGTCTTATGCCAGACCGTGTTGGAGTTGCAGGATGAGCCGTCCGTTAGGCTGTGTCTGATGATGAAAGGGGGTAGTCGTACGCTAGACTTCACTTCAGAAATGTACCGTACACTAGGTAGCATCTGAGGAGATGAAGGTCTAACTGGGTCGTACATTAGACCGTATTTGAGTTGTTGAAGGTCAGAATGGATCATACATTAGATCGTCTCTGAGCTGAAAGAGTCATATGTTGGGCTGGATCAGAATGAACCGTACGCTAGGCTATATCTGATAGTATTTGTATGTGGTGTATTTGCAATAAATGTCTGGGATGGGCTTATAGATGCCATCGTTAGGAGGATGTCATAATGAATGTTGACATGGAGTATATCTGAAAGATGTAGTTGAATCCTGAACGTAATTGACGAGGATGTCCGTCTGAATGGACCCTTGTTTTGACTGTATCAAGAGGATAATTAACCTGAAAAATAAAGTTAGCTTCATGTCATGTCATGATGCATGAGATGTTTTATGCTTTCGAAAATAACTGCAAACGATGTATGCATGCGTATGCTGTGAAATGATGTAATGAATGAATTATGCATCTGAAAAGTTCTTCCTGAGGACTCTACTGGGGAAAATAAATCTCAATCTTCTGGTTGGGAGATACTGGTATCGATGACCCTTTCTTAGCCGGGGATGCTTGATTTCTGTCTGATGGTAGAAATGTTCAACAGAAGCCCGGCTGGGGGTGGAAGAGATGACCCATTTGTCTAGTAATGCCACTCTCTTCTGGGAATGACTGGCTTTGCTGGGGAATAGGATTAGCAACGGATTCATTGGAAAGCATGATTAGACCTTCTCCTCGATCCTGAAGCCTAGTAGTAATCGCTATTTCTATTTTATGCACGCATTTTTGGTAAACATCGATCATATCCAAATGCATATATTAATTCGAATTAAATCAATGGACGTTTATGCAAACAAAACAGAGAAAGTAAAACAAGAGCATTTTTTTGAAACTAAAATTATATTGATTTCGAAAGAGGGCCTATAAACAGGCAATTTGTGTACAAGGAGACAAAAATCCTAGTAAGAGGAAATTGTCAAGAAAACAAAGAGAAAGCTATGCCGAAAACGTCTTATTGACTTTAATTCCACTACTGCCATTATGTCTTCAAGCCTCTCATCTCCTGCTGTCGGATAGAAGTGATTAGCTTGTTCAGTCCTTTGAACTTGGATGAAGCTGTCTGAGAACGGGACATAGTCATACGCTTTGATCCCTAATTTTTGCCTGGACTGCCTTTTCAGGTTTTCAATCCACCAGGATACCCCTTTTTGCCCAAGCCGCCTTTTCAGGTTTTCGACTTGCCGGGTGCACATTTTTTATGTTTATCCCTAATTTTTGCCCGAACCTTTTTGGTTCGCCGGGATGCCCTTACTTTTGCCTAGGTACGTCGACCTAGCAGGTCTCTTTTATGCGTAGTATTTTTTGACTATGTCTGCGTTCACGGGATGCGGGAAGTCTTCGCCGTCCATTGTAGCTAGTATCATGGCTCCACCAGAGAATGCCTTCTTAACTACAAACGGCCCCTCGTACGTGGGAATCCATTTGCCTCTGGGATCACCCTGTGGTAGAATGATACGCTTTATTACCAAATCGCCAATTCGATATACCTGTCTCTTGACTCTTTTGTTAAATGCCTGGGTCATGCGCTTCTGATATATCTGTCCATGACACACAGCCGCAAGTCTCTTCTCATCGATCAAGTTTATCTGATCGAGTCGGGTTTGAATCCATTCACCCTCGTCTAAACCCGCCTCTTTCATGATCCTTAGAGAGGGAATCTGAACTTCCACCGGTAAGACGGCTTCCATTCCGTAGACTAAAGAGAAAGGAGTTGCCCCTGTTGAAGTTCGTACTGAAGTGCGATAACCATGAAGAGCAAATGGTAACATTTCATGCCAGTCTTTGTATGTTACTGTCATCTTTTTTATGATCTTCTTGATATTCTTATTAGCAGCCTCCACGGCGCCATTCATCTTTGGCCGATACGGAGAAGAGTTATGGTGTTTTATCTTGAACTGCGTGCAGAGTTCAACAATCATCCTGTTGTTCAAATTAGTGCCATTATCAGTGATAACTCTCTCAGGGATGCCGTATCGACAGATGAGGTTATTCTTGATGAATCGTGGCACCACATTCTTGGTGACAGAAGCAAATGAGGCTGCTTCTACCCACTTTATAAAGTAATCAATAGCAACCAGAATGAAACGATGTCCGTTGGAAGCAGTAGGTTTAATCTCCCCGATCATATCAATGCCCCACATCGCAAAGGGCCAAGGGGCTGTCAACACGTTCAATGAAGCAGGAGGCACATGTACTTTATCCGCATAAATCTGGCACTTGTGACAAGTTCTGGAGTGATGGTGGCAATCAGCTTCCATGGTAGACCCATAATACCCTGTGTCATACGGTGAACTGACTTGGGGTGTTTTGCTTTTTATCGCAATGTCGCGGATAGCAAGAGTCGCCACCGACTTTTCTTTTATCCAATAAGGAAAGGTGTAAAAGAACAGGAAAGACCTCAATAGATTTTGGGTTCGGGAGGTACATTATACAAAGGGAAGGTGTTAGCACCCTTTGTATCCATGGTTATCCATGGGCTCTTAATTGCTGGATCACTTATATTTTTGTCTGAAAAGTGTTCATGAATTGTTTAAAAATGTTTCGAAAAGAGAGTTTAACTTTGTAATGATTCTCGTATGAATGTATACAAAGTGTTTATCTCGTTTGATTTTGAAAAACAGTTCAGAAAAATATAACTTGGTAATGATTCTAGTATGAATGTATACCAAGTGGTGATTTTCTAGGACTTGCAAAGTGTGAGGGGTGGAAAATGTTTTAGGTTATGATCCAGTAATTGAGAGTTATACCTTCCTAAGGTCGTTATGGGCATTTCCTATCCTTATGAGGGTAAAACTGTCCTTACTATTGAGAAGTAAGTAGTTTTATCCTTTGGATGTAAAAGGGTCATTGTAGGGTCATCGATAGGTCATTGAAGGCAACAGTTGTAAGGATACCTTAGCATTCGAAGGGACGATCATCATTTAACCGTAGGCTACACCGAAGGGTCATCGAGGGACAAAATCGTATTTTCGAAGGCAACATCCGAGGGACCATGATTTATTTTATGATGATTTAACCGAAGGGTCTTTGCTAAGTGTATCCCTACATTCGCGGGACACGACCGTTATACCGTAGGGCAGTAAAGAGGTCCAAGATCACATATTTAGAGGCCGTATTTTACAATCGATTAGATAATTAGGATGAATCTCCACATTAAAATCAATACATTAAAATTAATACATTAAAATTAATACATTAAAATTAATTAAGCAATTTAGGGTGGATCTTCATAAGGGTATCCCACAAATAAAGTGGAAGGCCTAAACAGCACTCTTTTCCTGGGATATGTGAACCTTTACAAAATTCAGCAAACGGGTTAGAATACCAATCAGGGTGCAATCGAGGATTACACCGCAAAAGAAAACACAGCAGCATGAATGTCAGGCAAAACAGTGCATAATTAACATAGAATAGATCAGGTTACGCATAGGACATAACAAATATCAGCGGTTGTCCCGTTCGCCTCTGCCTCGCCTAGCGAGGGCCTAGCGAATGCTCGCTACATGCTCGCTTAGCGATGTGCTAGCGAGTGTAGCACCTCAAATTTGCACCCTACCATTTTGTACATTTCATTTCATATTAGGTGATAACATAATATAGGCCACTGCATAACATTGCATTGTCCATATGCCCAAGTGCAAGCTCAGTTGATGAATCAGGACAAACTGATCAGGAGAGTCAGTCAGTCAAGCAAGCAAGTGCCATTTTCGTTGAGACAAAGCCTTAGGGTTGGTTTTTCAAGCTCATATGGTCCAAGGATCATTTTGAAGTGGTTTGGCCAAAGATTGGATGCTCAGAAGTCACCAGTCATTGTTCAGTCAACCAGAAACCCTAGAAAGTCAACTGTGCCCGATTTTATGGATTGGAAGGTGGGAAATGGTTTGAAAGGCCTCATTCATGTCCATATAAGTCTCATTTGACATTCCAAAGACCAAGGTTGAAGATTTGGAGGCCGGACAGAAAATTTCCAAAAATAGCAGGCGACCTGTAATCTCAGCTGCCCAAAATGGAAAGTTTTTCCCCTCAAGATAACTTCATCATACAAGCTTCAAATGGAATTTTGTCCAACATGAAAGTTGAAGATCTTGTTCTCACCATTCCAAAAAGCCCAAGAACTTGAAAATCCCATGTGTGGTTTGCAAGATATGGTCAGATGAATTTCCAAAAAGACCCGTAATCAGGAGGCCATAACTACCACATGGTTGGTCCAAATTGCAAGTTCTTTATATGCACAAACTCCATTTGACATGTACTTCAAGGGTGCATCATTGGATTTTTCCAAAAATGGCCAAGGCAAAAAGTCACTTTTCAACTGGACTGTTAAACTGGATCAGGGGCAAAATTGTCCAAATGTCAAAATATTTGGAATTTTGAGATGGGACTCTTTGTAACACTTCAGGAATGGCATTTAGAATGTGTTTGAATCCTCATTTCATGGCTAGGCTTTGCAAATTGAGTTTTGGTTTGAAAAGTGCAATGGTTGAAATTGGACATTATGCCATCAAAGGGTGAAATTGCAAAATACATGACCAATGGAAAAAAGAATTGTTTCTACACATTACATATGGTATTTCGGACTTGTTGGAACCAAAATTGAGCTGCTATTTGGACTGATTTGAAGGAAGGGTGTTTTGGCCATTTTGAAGGAAAATGCATTTAGCTTAACATTCCAATTTGATTAAGGGCTTGATTAATCATGATTAAAGCTAACATATAAAAGCCTAATTACTCCATAAACATAACAGAATTTCATTCACCAAAAATTCAGATCAAAAATCACCAAAAATCTCCAAGATCCTTCAAGAACATTCAAAGACAAAAATTCATCAAACTTCTTCAATTTTGCATCAATTTGCAAAATTCGTGTTGCTTTGATCTTGTAGCATTACACTCTCCATCTGTTTTGCGGTTTCCACATCCGTAGCCGCGCCATTCCTAACTGCACATCCAAGCTTCTTCAATGGTGATTGTTGATTCTGAACAATAGGAGCAAGATCGAAGGGGTCCAAGCTTCACATCATCTTTCCTGTAGCTTGTACTGTTGCTGTTTCACCAAGTCGCGCGCTAACTCGTCCTGGTTCAATACCGCCATAGCAGGTTGGTGTAAAATTCGAATCGCATGCTTCGTTGAATTATTGTGTGCGTGTGGTAGAGCTTGTCATGTAGATCACGAGGATACTCTTAGAATTGCGAATGGTGAACTGTAGTGTAAGAAATCTTAACTCGAAGTTTAGATCTAGAACCCTAGATCACTCGATTCTTGAGATTTAGGAAGTTTTAGGTTGATTGGAATGTATATTTGTAATCTACATGTTGTAACGGTTCGAACGGATGTACTCCCATGCATTTTGGTTAGGATTCGTGGATTTAGCGTTCTTGAGCCATTGTTCATGTTTCTGGAAATCTTTGAGTTGAAGATGATGAGATTTGTGTGGTTTGATCCAATTTCTGGTTTGAAAATTTGAAAAACGCGTTTACCGCCCCCGCCACTGAATATTACAATTCTGCCATTATTGTTTTAATTTAATTAATTTCAATTAATTCTAAAAATCCAAAAAAATTACATAACATGTTTAATAAATCATAGAAAAATATAGAAAAATCAGAAAAGTGTGAAAATAATTTGGTTGACTTTGTCATTGAGTGTAGATGATTTTTGACCTATTGGTCAAAGTTGTGCATGGAATATTTTTCATTTGACCTAGGGTTTCTTCCACATGTGTATATTTTGATACCTTAGACCAATTTGATCATGAAATTCTCATATTGTAAAATAAATGTCTGGAAATTTTTGTGATGATTGTTGACTGGATGAGGTTTATTTCCATATAAATTTTATGCATTTTTGATACCTGGTCTTTGAGTTACAATTTTTTGAACTTAGGTGTGACAATTTGTGTCACACCTCATGATGCCAACTTGTGGGAATTTTTTGCATGACCTATACTTGTTAGAATTGATTGAAATTTGGTATGGATGACCATTAACATGTTAGGATCCTTTGTGAATTTTTGTGGAATTATTCCTTATGTTTTCTAATTGATCATGATTTTTCATTTCTGATGATTGAATTTGCAAGCTCATATGATACATGTTGGTAGATTGATTGAGAAATGCTCATATGGTACTGTATGTTCATGAAATTTGATATGCTTGTAATAGACACATAATGTGACATCCCTGTTTTGGTCTCATCCATTTCTTTTTTGTTTTCATTGAGTTATGAATTTTTAAAGTGGAAGCATGTGTTGAGGTTGCGATTTGGAGCCTATAATTGTGCCTGTTTTTGTTGATTTTCATTGACATGGTTCCATTTGCCCAATTAAGCTGAAATTTGGTGTGCCATACCTGGATTAGGTCCTGGTTAGGTGTAATTTATTTGAGAATTTTTAAAGTTGTTTTAATGTGAATTTGAATGTAATAGTTCTGTTTGTAGGCTTAGTGCTTCCTTTGAACTAGTTTGCCTTATTTTGTGCATAGCATGAGCATGATGAATGATATGAACATGAAATTTGATAGAGTGTTTCCTAACACATTAAGCTTTCATTTGGCTCTGGTCCTACTAATGTCCCACTTACCATCACTGTTTACCATTAGATTGAAGTTAGTGTACATTTTGTGACTTCATTCGGTTGTGTTTTTGCATGCTTTGACATGTTGAATTAATTCCCATAGTTCCTTTTATCCAAATTGCTTGAAAATTGACATGTAGCTTGTTGAATGTCCTCTGTTTAGGATATAATTTTTGTGGAATTTACTGTGTTGTTTTGATATTTTTTGATGTGATCTTGCTGGTTGCTCATATGTGGTTTAACATTGCTCACTTTGCCTTACATGTTGCATAGATTGAGATGTATACATAGTTTGGATATGGGACCAATTGGGATCCCTTTGTATTTGAAATATCTTGACTTTGATCATGAATTGGTTGCTGTTTTAGAATTTTTCCTTCTTTTGGACCCTAGGCTAGTCCTAGTGGTCTTGTCACTTACATTTGAATGTGATTGTGGCTTTTCAGGTTAAGAGGTTAATGATTAAGGGAATTGTTTCACATTTGGGATATTTTACTTGACTTGTAAACTAATGTGGCTGTTTTGTAGGATGTTGGTCCACATGGACTTGTGCTATGCACATCATTGGGATTGTTAATTGGTCATTATATTGTTGTCTGATTATGAATGGGATGCTGATTCTGTTTGACTGTTTCCAGGTACCCTTAGTTGCTCAGTTCTCTTAAGAACTTGCATTGCTTTGCTTATAAGCAATTGGCATTGAGGTATAGAACTTTCTTCTTCATGTAGTCTGGAGACCCGGCTGTTACCGGGCCGGGCAAAACTGTCTGAAGTCCTCCTTAAGAGGCAATGCTTGTGTATGTTTATATTTGTCCCAAGCAGGAAAAGTCCTCATTTGAGGCAATTGGTGGAAGGTAGGGATAAGCAATCTATCCCCCACTATTCTGTGAGTCTTCTCCTTGCTCCCATCACATGGTTGTAGCATTGAGATCCAAACCCAAGATCTATCGAGTCCAATTGGGGAAAGAGTTCCATCTTTCTGAACTCCCCCACATTCTTATATTTACATGCTCTCTCGGACATGAGATAGGAGCAATGAGGCACACCCCTCATCACCTTTCATCTAGCTTCACCTTAGCCCCTCAATGGCAAGGTTAAGAGCTAACCTGACCCCGATACAGAGGCTTGTTTGTTGAGGTTGATATGACCCCTCGACTAAAGCCTAGCCCTGATGTTTGAGCCCCTTGTTGGTGTGTTTATTTCATGCTGTATATGTTTGTGTGGTGTGATTGTATCCCCTAGGTTTGCTAGACTCCGCGTAGTCTCGTTTGCATGTCAATTAAGGTAGCACGGTTCCTTCGTATAGGACTTCCTTTCTTGCTTGAGCTTTCCTAAAACACAAACAAACATTATCCCCTCTTGAGGATACGTCAACTCCTTCTACTACAGGTGAGTAAGTCTCCAAAGGTCGAGCATCCGGTAGATTGCGTAGTGACGTTATCCACTTAAAAAACACAAACCAACAGGAATAGTTTAGCCGAACTACGGCAACTCTGATTCTCATGTTCAGGTGAGATACGTAGGCACGAGATGCGATGTCTTGTCGAGTTTGACTAACAACTAACACTAATTCTTTTCTCTCGCCCTCGTTGCGATTGAGACCTCCTCTTTCTCTTGCCCTAGTTGCAATCGAGACCCTTCTTCTTCCTGTGTCTTGTTGTGTGCTTGGAAGCTGATGTAAGTCCATCGAGTGGCATTCGGGTTCCAGTGTTAGTGCGTGTTTTTGGTTCGGATGCTGATGTAAGCCCAGTGATTGGCATTCAGGCTCCATGTTTGCCATTGCCTGTGTTCGTTTGTGTGCGTGTTTGCCGAGTTACGAATGCTCTGATTCTCCTTCGTCCAAAGGAGATACGTATGCATAGGATGCGACGTCCTAGCGAGCATGTGTCGTTTCCCCGGTCCGAACTACTTAGACTCTGATGTCTATGCTTGATAGACTAAGTAGGCCCAGGATGCGATATCCTGCCGAGTCAGTTTCAGTCTGTTTCTTGTGTCTCTCTCAGCCAGTGTGAGTGTGTGTGAGCAGTGTTTTAGCAACCATTTTCCTTCCCTATTGTGCGTGGATCCCGTCGAGTACGACAGATGCGTAGGGGTGCTAATACCTTCCCTTCGCATAACCGACTCCCGATCCCATTCTCTTTGGTCGTGAGACCACGTCTTTTCCAGGTTTACTCTGAGCGTTTCCTTTCCCTCTTTTGGGATAAATAACGCACGGTGGCGGCTCTGTTGTTCTTGTTTTCCCGCCGGTTTTTCGCGTAATGCGACAGCTGGCGACTCTGCTGGGGAATACGAGAAGTTGACCTGTGCTGGTCCTTCTTCCCTAAGCGAGTCTCTCCTAGCGCTCTCTAGGTTAGGGTTTTGGTTGCTATTTGCTGTTAATTATTGTATGCATGATTATTATGTTGTATATATGTGCATATCTGTTTGCATGCATCATACTGCCATTAAGCTGCCCTCTGTGCAGGTGGTTCTTCTGTCTGGGGTGGGTGTTCTGAGTGGGGCTAAAACCCAGGCCCGAGTGTACACCTAGGATTAGTGTGGTCTCACGTCCCTCACATGTCGGTTGGGCATGCTGTTGCGACGTGACATACCACAAGCCGGACGAGGTTCATTTGAGAGAGTCCTTCCGTTTGGAGTTATTCCACTCAGGTTGGATGATCTCATCTGAGCTATTGACTTCGGTGACCGTTCTTTCCCGGATTCCTGGTTGAGATGATCTTAAGGGAGCTACAATGGCACACCCGAAAGGGCAAACCCATTGAGTATCTTTGCCCGATTGTCGAGACTAGTATCCGCCTTAGGATAACCTGATTAGAATTTACCGGTGAGGGGAGGGTGATTCTTACAGATGCATGTTCTGATGGTGACTTTGATGGTGACTTTTGGTTTCGTTGATCAGAGTCATATTTATAAGTCGGATTTATGGATCGTTATTTCTGGACGCCGGAGGTTTGACCCCGGTATTGATCAGAGGGTTCCGTTTATTTCGGATCCCTGGGCTGAATTTAAGGTTGCTCCGCTGGTGACTCGGTTCCTCAGATTGGGTTCAGATGACAGTTGACCAGTTGACTTTGGGGTTTCAGAGGGTTGTGATCAGAGTTCGAGCCGAAGTTTCGATCCTGTATCCAGATATGCACAGCTTGTCAGTCGTGTCTGCATCATGTGCATCATAGCATGTTTATTTTTCAAAAGAAACGCAATCAACAAAAAAAAGAATCAATAAAAAAAATTGAAAAAAAAGAAGAAAAAAATGATCTCTGCATGCATATCATTTCTCAGGTACATTCCAGAGTTTGTTCACTAATAGATCCGGATGCTCATTTACAGATGAAATTGTTGGTTTCACTCGGTACTCATTGCTCTTGTATACTGTGCCGTTGCTGCAGATTGCTTTTTTCGAAGATGAATCAGGCTCTTTGAAGGCCTGAGAAATGATCATTATCATGTGCATCATATGCATTAGCATCATAATCATAACATGTTGCATAACAGGTGTTCTAGTTCGGACTTCTCACTCTGGCTCCTGTCTGAGATAGGATTGTTGATCATCGTCCGCACCGCAACCAGATCGAATCATCAGAGGAGTATGGATCAGGTTCAGACTGAGTTGGCTGAGATGAGGGCAAACATGGCCCAGTTCATGACCATGATGCAAGGGGTCGTTCAGGGGCAAGAGGAGCTGCGAGCCTTAGCCCAGAGACAGGAAGCCATGATTCTGCCACCCAGTCGTGCTTCACCAGAGGGGGTCCCCATTAATGATCAAATTGCTGCTGTCACTATTCCCGTCAACAACTACGACGTGGATGATGATTTGAGGGGTATCATAGTCAATGGACAGCCTCTTGCTACAGAAACTGTTAATGTCAGAGCAACCCGTACTTCGGTTCGCCATCGTGGCTCTTCAAGTTCGTTGAATTCTAAGAAGCCATTCTCTGGGGCACCAAAAAGAGGAGAGAGTGAAACAAATGTTGTGCACCGGCGAGGGAGCGCGAACAGAGGACAATATCGTCAAGCTGCAGCTGTGACTATTCCAGCAACCCAACAGCAACAGGGAAGGCCAACTCAGCGATATCAACATCAGCAACATCGTCCGCAACAGCAGGCTTACCAGCCTCCCTATGATAGTCAAGCCGGTACAAGTAATGAGAGGAAGAGGGTCATTTTTGATCCGATCCCTATGTCTTACGCAGAGCTGTATCCCTCGTTGATAGAGCGGAACTTGATTACTCCCAGAGACCCGCCGGCTATACCCGTCAACCCTCGGTGGTGGTATAGGCCTGAGCAGCATTGTGTGTATCATTCGGGTGCTCCTGGTCATGATGTGGATAGTTGCTTTCAGTTGAAAATGAAGGTTCAAGACCTCGTGCAGTCAGGTATTCTGAACTTTGAAGACTTGGGTCCCCGTGTTAATCAAACTTGAAGATAACAAGTCGCGGGCTGGCGTTGGCTTTTCTCCTGAGGTCTTCAACAAAGAGGGTTGATCAAAAGCAGAAGCTACTAATGCAAGAGATTCTGACAGTTGTTATCCCTGGTGGGATCTATCACAATTGGGTCACTGTGGGCGTTCCTACAGTTGTTCATAAGTCAGAGTAATAATCACTTTGTTTGAAAACCCTTCTCCCATGCCAAAAGGAGAAGTGATGACATTGTTGGCAACATTTTGTGCAATGATATTTTCATTCAAGTAAATGCATGTTAAACATTTGTTTTTCCAATTGTTTTCCCTTTTCGCTTTTTGCATGAAATCGGTGATCACAAAAAACCCTAAAAACAGGAATAAAAGCAATCTTTTCATCTGCATAACGATTGTCTTGTTTGTTTTCCAAAAAGTTTTTCATATCGAAATCATTATGCAGGTTGTTTCTCAAACCCATTGAACATAATGATCGGATGTCATCTCCCAATTTTGAATTCCCTGTATTCGAAGTAGAAGAAGATGATGTTGAAGGGATTCCTGACGAGATTTCCCGACTTCTTGAGCAAGAAAAGAAGATCACTCAGCTGCATCTCGAGAATCAGCAGAACAGCCAACTGGGGCATCAAAAAAAAAAATCAATCAAAAAAAAAAAAAAGAAAGAAAGAAAGAAAGGGTGCAAAAGAAATCAAAAGAAACCAAAAGCAAAATCAAAAGCAAAAAACAAAGGAAAAATAGCACCCTCAAAGTCCCAAGTTGACTGATGCTGAATTCGATCGAAAAGAAGAGATTAACTGCCAGGTGTCATGGTCAGTTATATCAGCAGAGAGTGACGAAAGCATTCGACTAGAAGGTCGAGTCTCGAGTTCTGAGAAAATGACCTTGTGCTCAAGAAAGTCTTGTCTTTCGTGCCCGATTCCAGGGGCAAGTGGACTCCAAGCTATGAACGTCCATATGTTTTCAAGAGAGCCTTTTCAGGCGGTGCTTTGACACTTACAGCAATGGATGAAGAAGTTCACTCGTCCTGTGAATCCAGATGCAGTCAAGAAATACTTAGCCTAAACAAAAAAAAAAAAGCAAAACAGCTCGCTAAGTTGAACACCCCAAAGGGTAACTTAGGCAAAAAGGAGCGTCTCGGTGGATTGAAAACCCGAAAGGGCGATCCAGGCAAAAGTTAGAGACATTGAAAAAAAGAATTTGCATCTCGCTAGATTGAGCACCTCACACCGGGGCAATCTAGGCAAAAATTAGGGATTTGGCAAGTAACTGCATCTTGACAAGACCGTGTTCTATATCTGTCATCCGCCAGGAATTCTCTATGCGTCGTCGACCGAAGCTCCGAATACATCGAGATTCAGAATGGTAGAGGAAAGGTCATTATGTTCAATGTAGCCCTCTCCAATATACATCACCGATTTCAAACTTGTACAGATCTATGGAGTTTCGCCCTTTGCAGACTACCATTCCATCACATCGATTTGAGCTTTTACCCCATTATTTGCACTCTTATTTGTTTCAACTCAACAAATGTTTTGCATGTTTTAATTGATAAAGTATCATTGTTTTCAAAATAAACAAAAATTTTCACAAAATTGTTCTTAAACAAAGTGAACATTCACAATGATGAAAGGATACCTAGGAGACCCGCAATGCTCTCCCAAGGGTGGTATGATTACCGACGGGTAAGACAGTCGTTCGTATCTCGAGCATAACTGTATCTTTGTCCTGTAGAACCTTTTCATGGTCTCTCCTCAGCGAGGTTGCTCAGTGCAGTGTTGGTTGAAGTTGTTCATCTTCACGTCCCCGACAGTGCAACATGTTTTCTCCAGGTCCCTATTAGCACCTATGGGGGGCATCCCCAGTAGAGTGCTGTTTGAGCCCTATCGTGGGGCATCCTTAGCAAGTTTGCTATTTGAACATTATTGTGGGCCAGTTCTCAAGCAGTAGGTGTACTGAAGACTTCAATTTTCGTCTCTCCAGCAGAGCAGTCTTCTCCTCTCCCTGGCACGGATGCTTTTCTGCAACGATTCGGTATTTGGAGGATTGACGTCTCAGTATTCCGTCATTTTTTCAGGTAGGTCCTCAGCAGAGTGGTTGACATGAGGAACTTCATCGATGCCTATCTATTTTCACCAGAGATCTGGCTGATTCTTGGTATCTCTGTTCTCCAGCATGAGTGAGAAGTCAGTGCTCTCCCTACGGAGTTTTCATCAAGCAGATTTCCTCAGCAGAGTCTCCCCACAGAGTGGAGTATTTGATCAGTGGGCTCCCTAGCGGGGTTTTCATTCATTTTGCATTTTGCATGTAGTGATCATTGCATCCTCAAATCGCGTAGCATTTCCATTCATATGGAGCATTACGCCATAGAAAAATTCAAACATATGCATTCATGTGTTCGAAACCCATCAGACCGTATCCCCGCCAGAGGCAGGTTCTTGTTCAACATCTGTACGGCTCATTTGCTACAGTTGCTCCTGACAGCTTTCAGGATTGGTAACCCCAGAGAGGTTTATTTCCTCATCCGTTGGTGAAAGAAAAACCTGGTTCTACCCAGCAGCCTCCTAGTAGATGTGGGTGTGTCTGATCTCTCCATGTAGAGTCTACCCCTTAAGCAGAAAGTGTCTATCCTTTCCTGCCATTTCCCCACTGAGATACATCCTCGTGGATGACGGTTGCTTCCGTTCCCTCCCTCACGGGACGGGTTTCCCTATCGAGTTTTTTCCTCGTTAGGATGAGTCTTGATTCAGTCTGCCTTTTTGGATCGATCCTAAATTGGCTCCCCGTTGACTGTTTCTTGTACTTCCCTGGGGCATAAATGAATAGTTGCTCACTAACCGGCACTCATTCATCTTATCCTCAGCGGAATTTGTTGGCCTCTACCTACAAACCGGTAGTTGTAAGTCCTATCTTTGTGGTTTTCTACCCACTAGTCGGTAGTTGTAAAATCCCACTTTCATCCCCTAGCAGAGGTAGTCTTTGTGGTTTTCTACCCACTAGTCGGTAGTTGTAAAATCCCACTTCATCCCCTTGGTGGAGTTAACCCTGTGTGCTCATCTTATCGATGACTGGTTACTTTTCCGTGGTTTTCTGCCTACTAACCGGTAGATGTAATCCCCTCTTTGCAGTTATCAGTACCCAGTTTGCGGTATTGATATTCTTTTCCCCTCTGGATACTCGCCTTGATCAAGCAGTATTGTCCCCAGTGGGTCTCCCCTTCCTTTTGGATGTTTGCTCCGAGTTAGCAACCTTATCCTCTTTTGATTGGTCATTTTTGCATACCTATTCCTGGTACCCTGATGCCTTTCTTTTCGGTCGATCTATCCATTTAACAACCAACCCGGTTATGGATAATCTTCCATGCGAGTATATTATCTACGTTCTGACGGCTATAGATAATATGTCTCATGCACTCTCTGGTCAGTCCTTTGATTGTTTTCTCCAGCAGAGTAAGGTTCGTATTCCTTTGTTCGGAATCGAATGTCCATCCTTTAACAAGTTTGCCTTTGCTCTCTTCAGGATGATGTCGGTTGATTTATCCATTTAACAACCTGCAACCCGGTTATGGATAATCTTACACGCGAGTGTGTTATCTACGTTTTGACGGCTATAGATAATATGTCTCATGCACTCTCTGGTCAGTCTTTTGATTGTTTTCTCCAGCAGAGTAAGATTCGTATTCCTCGTGGAATCGAATGCCCATCCTCTAACAAGACTGCTTTTCTAGCCCTCTTCAGGATGTTGAGTGTTTTGGAACACAAACCAATTCACGCTTTGGTCGGTCACCTTTTTCATGCCTACAACCCGGTATTCTTGGTGTTCCTTCCTGTCTGCTCTCTGTCGTGACCTTGATCCCCAGTGAGTCCTCCTCTCCGTTGGTGTCGATAAACGTCGAGTTTTTCCCTATCATCCGTTGATGATTTGGTTGCGTCCTCCTCTTCCCTAGTGAAGTTTCCTCCTCTCCGTTGGTGTCGATAAACGTCGAGTTTTTCCTATGCGTCCGTTGGCGTATAGTTGATATCTTTCCCCACAGGGTCGTCCCCAGAAGATTTCTCCTCTCCGTTGGTGTCGATAAACGTCGAGTTTTCCTATGCGTCCGATGACGTCTAGTTGCTTATTCCCCGCAGATCATTTGGTAAGGCCAGATGATTCCCCTCAGAGTCTCCTCCTCTCCGTTGGTGTCGATAAACGTCGAGTTTTTCCTATTCGTCCTATGGCGTATAGTTGTACCCTTCCCCAAGTGGATCTACCTCCCCGTTGGTTTCGATAAACGTTGTGTTTTTCTCATTCGTCCGCGAACGTCTGATTGTGTACCCTATTCCCATTCATTCATTAATGTCTGGTTGATTTCCCAACCCGAATTCCCAGTAGACGTCCTATTCGGTTTCCGGTTGTGGTGCCTTTCCCTCGTGAAGTGGCTTTCTCCTTCTCCCTTTCGTCCTATGACGTCTGGCTGAGTTTTCTCCTTCTCCCTTTCGTCCGATGACGTCTGGTTGAGTCTCCCTTTCGTCCTATGACGTCTGGCTGAGTTTTCTCCTTCTCCCTTTCGTCCTATGACGTCTGGCTGAGTTTTCTCCTTCTCCCTTTCGTCCTATGACGTCTGGCTGAGTTTTCTCCTTCTCCCTTTCGTCCTATGACGTCTGGCTGAGTTTTCTCCTTCTCCCTTTCGTCCGATGACGTCTGGTTGAGTCTCCCTTTCGTCCTATGACGTCTGGCTGAGTTTTCTCCTTCTCCCTTTCGTCCGATGACGTCTGGTTGAGTCTCCCTTTCGTCCTATGACGTCTTGGCTGAGTTTTCTCCTTCTCCGTTGGTGTCGATAAACGTTGAGTCTCCCTTTCGTCCTATGACGTCTTGGCTGAGTTTTCTCCTTCTCCGTTGGTGTCGATAAACGTTGAGTCTCCCTTTCGTCCTATGACGTCTGGCTGAGTTTTCTCCTTCTCCGTTGGTGTCGATAAACGTTGAGTCTCCCTTTCGTCCTATGACGTCTGGCTGAGTTTTCTCCTTCTCCGTTGGTGTCGATAAACGTCGAGCTTCTCCCTTTCGTCCTATGACGTCTGGTCGAGTCTTCCCATGCATCCTATGATGTCTGGTTACCTCTCCGTTGGTCTTGGTAAACGTTGAGTTTTTCCCCATTTCGTCCGCTGACGTATGGTTGTATCTCTCTTCCCATTCATCCTATGATGTCTGGTTACCTCTCCGTTGGTTTCGGTAAACGTTGAGTTTTTCCCCATTGCGTCCGCTGACGTATGATTGTATCCTTTTCTGGTTATCCCCAGTAGAGTTGATTTACCTCTCCGTTGGTCTTGGTAAACGTTGAGTTTTTCCTAGTTGTCCGTTGGCATCTAGTTGAGATGATTTCTGATCCCATTCATCGTGTGTCGATGTCTGGATGTGGTTGTACCTCTGAAGCAGAAGAAAGCAAAAAGAAAAAAAAATTCCCAGCAGTGTGCAAATTTCTACGGTTCTTGGTATTCAATCCCTGTTTACCCTGAAAGTCTGACAGCCATTGCTCTCATCCATTCGGGTTCCCAGTTGATTGAATAGGGGCAGCTGTAGCACCTCAAATTTGCACCTTACCATTTTGTACATTTCATTTCATATTAGGTCATAACATAATATAGGCCACTGCATAACATTGCATTGTCCATATGCCCAAGTGCAAGCTCAGTTGATGAATCAGGACAAACTGATCAGGAGAGTCAGTCAGTCAAGCAAGCAAGTGCCATTTTCATTGAGACAAAGCCTTAGGGTTGGTTTTTCAAGCTCATATGGTCCAAGGATCATTTTGAAGTGGTTTGGCCAAAGATTGGATGCTCAGAAGTCACCAGTCATTGTTCAGTCAACCAGAAACCCTAGAAAGTCAACTGTGGTCAATTGTGCCCGATTTTATGGATTGGAAGGTGGGAAATGGTTTGAAAGGCCTCATTCATGTCCATATAAGTCTCATTTGACATGCCAAAGACCAAGGTTGAAGATTTGGAGGCCGGACAGAAAATTTCCAAAAATAGCAGGCGACCTGTAATCTCAGCTGCCCAAAATGGAAAGTTTTTCCCCTCAAGATAACTTCATCATACAAGCTTCAAATGGAATTTTGTCCAACATGAAAGTTGAAGATCTTGTTCTCACCATTCCAAAAAGCCCAAGAACTTGAAAATACCATGTGTGGTTTGCAAGATATGGTCAGATGAATTTCCAAAAAGACCCGTAATCAGGAGGCCATAACTACCACATGGTTGGTCCAAATTGCAAGTTCTTTATATGCACAAACTCCATTTGACATGTACTTCAAGGGTGCATCATTGGATTTTTCCAAAAATGGCCAAGGCAAAAAGTCACTTTTCAACTGGACTGTTAAACTGGATCAGGGGCAAAATTGTCCAAATGTCAAAATATTTGGAATTTTGAGATGGGACTCTTTGTAACACTTCAGGAATGGCATTTAGAATGTGTTTGAATCCTCATTTCATGGCTAGGCTTTGCAAATTGAGTTTTGGTTTGAAAAGTGCAATGGTTGAAATTGGACATTATGCCATCAAAGGGGTGAAATTGCAAAATACATGACCAATGGAAAAAAGAATTGTTTCTACACATTACATATGGTATTTCGGACTTGTTGGAACCAAAATTGAGCTGCTATTTGGACTGATTTGAAGGAAGGGTGTTTTGGCCATTTTGAAGGAAAATGCATTTAGCTTAACATTCCAATTTGATTAAGGGCTTGATTAATCATGATTAAAGCTAACATATAAAAGCCTAATTACTCCATAAACATAACAGAATTTCATTCACCAAAAATTCAGATCAAAAATCACCAAAAATCTCCAAGATCCTTCAAGAACATTCAAAGACAAAAATTCATCAAACTTCTTCAATTTTGCATCAATTTGCAAAATTCGTGTTGCTTTGATCTTGTAGCATTACACTCTCCATCTGTTTTGCGGTTTCCACATCCGTAGCCGCGCCATTCCTAACTGCACATCCAAGCTTCTTCAATGGTGATTGTTGATTCTGAACAATAGGAGCAAGATCGAAGGGGTCCAAGCTTCACATCATCTTTCTTGTAGCTTGTACTGTTGCTGTTTCACCAAGTCGCGCGCTAACTCGTCCTGGTTCAATACCGCCATAGCAGGTTGGTGTAAAATTCGAATCGCATGCTTCGTTGAATTATTGTGTGCGTGTGGTAGAGCTTGTCATGTAGATCACGAGGATACTCTTAGAATTGCGAATGGTGAACTGTAGTGTAAGAAATCTTAACTCGAAGTTTAGATCTAGAACCCTAGATCACTCGATTCTTGAGATTTAGGAAGTTTTAGGTTGATTGGAATGTATATTTGTAATCTACATGTTGTAACGGTTCGAACGGATGTACTCCCATGCATTTTGGTTAGGATTCGTGGATTTAGCGTTCTTGAGCCATTGTTCATGTTTCTGGAAATCTTTGAGTTGAAGATGATGAGATTTGTGTGGTTTGATCCAATTTCTGGTTTGAAAATTTGAAAAACGCGTTTACCGCCCCCGCCACTGAATATTACAATTCTGCCATTATTGTTTTAATTTAATTAATTTCAATTAATTCTAAAAATCCAAAAAAATTACATAACATGTTTAATAAATCATAGAAAAATATAGAAAAATCAGAAAAGTGTGAAAATAATTTGGTTGACTTTGTCATTGAGTGTAGATGATTTTTGACCTATTGGTCAAAGTTGTGCATGGAATATTTTTCATTTGACCTAGGGTTTCTTCCACATGTGTATATTTTGATACCTTAGACCAATTTGATCATGAAATTCTCATATTGTAAAATAAATGTCTGGAAATTTTTGTGATGATTGTTGACTGGATGAGGTTTATTTCCATATAAATTTTATGCATTTTTGATACCTGGTCTTTGAGTTACAATTTTTTGAACTTAGGTGTGACAATTTGTGTCACACCTCATGATGCCAACTTGTGGGAATTTTTTGCATGACCTATACTTGTTAGAATTGATTGAGATTTGGTATGGATGACCATTAACATGTTAGGATCCTTTGTGAATTTTTGTGGAATTATTCCTTATGTTTTCTAATTGATCATGATTTTTCATTTCTGATGATTGAATTTGCAAGCTCATATGATACATGTTGGTAGATTGATTGAGAAATGCTCATATGGTACTGTATGTTCATGAAATTTGATATGCTTGTAATAGACACATAATGTGACATCCCTGTTTTGGTCTCATCCATTTCTTTTTTGTTTTCATTGAGTTATGAATTTTTAAAGTGGAAGCATGTGTTGAGGTTGCGATTTGGAGCCTATAATTGTGCCTGTTTTTGTTGATTTTCATTGACATGGTTCCATTTGCCCAATTAAGCTGAAATTTGGTGTGCCATACCTGGATTAGGTCCTGGTTAGGTGTAATTTATTTGAGAATTTTTAAAGTTGTTTTAATGTGAATTTGAATGTAATAGTTCTGTTTGTAGGCTTAGTGCTTCCTTTGAACTAGTTTGCCTTATTTTGTGCATAGCATGAGCATGATGAATGATATGAACATGAAATTTGATAGAGTGTTTCCTAACACATTAAGCTTTCATTTGGCTCTGGTCCTACTAATGTCCCACTTACCATCACTGTTTACCATTAGATTGAAGTTAGTGTACATTTTGTGACTTCATTCGGTTGTGTTTTTGCATGCTTTGACATGTTGAATTAATTCCCATAGTTCCTTTTATCCAAATTGCTTGAAAATTGACATGTAGCTTGTTGAATGTCCTCTGTTTAGGATATAATTTTTGTGGAATTTACTGTGTTGTTTTGATATTTTTTGATGTGATCTTGCTGGTTGCTCATATGTGGTTTAACATTGCTCACTTTGCCTTACATGTTGCATAGATTGAGATGTATACATAGTTTGGATATGGGACCAATTGGGATCCCTTTGTATTTGAAATATCTTGACTTTGATCATGAATTGGTTGCTGTTTTAGAATTTTTCCTTCTTTTGGACCCTAGGCTAGTCCTAGTGGTCTTGTCACTTACATTTGAATGTGATTGTGGCTTTTCAGGTTAAGAGGTTAATGATTAAGGGAATTGTTTCACATTTGGGATATTTTACTTGACTTGTAAACTAATGTGGCTGTTTTGTAGGATGTTGGTCCACATGGACTTGTGCTATGCACATCATTGGGATTGTTAATTGGTCATTATATTGTTGTCTGATTATGAATGGGATGCTGATTCTGTTTGACTGTTTCCAGGTACCCTTAGTTGCTCAGTTCTCTTAAGAACTTGCATTGCTTTGCTTATAAGCAATTGGCATTGAGGTATAGAACTTTCTTCTTCATGTAGTCTGGAGACCCGGCTGTTACCGGGCCGGGCAAAACTGTCTGAAGTCCTCCTTAAGAGGCAATGCTTGTGTATGTTTATATTTGTCCCAAGCAGGAAAAGTCCTCATTTGAGGCAATTGGTGGAAGGTAGGGATAAGCAATCTATCCCCCACTATTCTGTGAGTCTTCTCCTTGCTCCCATTACATGGTTGTAGCATTGAGATCCAAACCCAAGATCTATCGAGTCCAATTGGGGAAAGAGTTCCATCTTTCTGAACTCCCCCACATTCTTATATTTACATGCTCTCTCGGACATGAGATAGGAGCAATGAGGGACACCCCTCATCACCTTTCATCTAGCTTCACCTTAGCCCCTCAATGGCAAGGTTAAGAGCTAACCTGACCCCGATACAGAGGCTTGTTTGTTGAGGTTGATATGACCCCTCGACTAAAGCCTAGCCCTGATGTTTGAGCCCCTTGTTGGTGTGTTTATTTCATGCTGTATATGTTTGTGTGGTGTGATTGTATCCCCTAGGTTTGCTAGACTCCGCGTAGTCTCGTTTGCATGTCAATTAAGGTAGCACGGTTCCTTCGTATAGGACTTCCTTTCTTGCTTGAGCTTTCCTAAAACACAAACAAACATTATCCCCTCTTGAGGATACGTCAACTCCTTCTACTACAGGTGAGTAAGTCTCCAAAGGTCGAGCATCCGGTAGATTGCGTAGTGACGTTATCCACTTAAAAAACACAAACCAACAGGAATAGTTTAGCCGAACTACGGCAACTCTGATTCTCATGTTCAGGTGAGATACGTAGGCACGAGATGCGATGTCTTGTCGAGTTTGACTAACAACTAACACTAATTCTTTTCTCTCGCCCTCGTTGCGATTGAGACCTCCTCTTTCTCTTGCCCTAGTTGCAATCGAGACCCTTCTTCTTCCTGTGTCTTGCTGTGTGCTTGGAAGCTGATGTAAGTCCATCGAGTGGCATTCGGGTTCCAGTGTTAGTGCGTGTTTTTGGTTCGGATGCTGATGTAAGCCCAGTGATTGGCATTCAGGCTCCATGTTTGCCATTGCCTGTGTTCGTTTGTGTGCGTGTTTGCCGAGCTACGAATGCTCTGATTCTCCTTCGTCCAAAGGAGATACGTATGCATAGGATGCGACGTCCTAGCGAGCATGTGTCGTTTCCCCGGTCCGAACTACTTAGACTCTGATGTCTATGCTTGATAGACTAAGTAGGCCCAGGATGCGATATCCTGCCGAGTCAGTTTCAGTCTGTTTCTTGTGTCTCTCTCAGCCAGTGTGAGTGTGTGTGAGCAGTGTTTTAGCAACCATTTTCCTTCCCTATTGTGCGTGGATCCCGTCGAGTACGACGGATGCGTAGGGGTGCTAATACCTTCCCTTCGCATAACCGACTCCCGATCCCATTCTCTTTGGTCGCGAGACCACGTCTTTTCCAGGTTTACTCTGAGCGTTTCCTTTCCCTCTTTTGGGATAAATAACGCACGGTGGCGGCTCTGTTGTTCTTGTTTTCCCGCCGGTTTTTCGCGTAATGCGACAACGAGCGGCTGCGGGTTTTGAATTTCAGAACAGTATGATCTCAGCATGCTGCATGCCTTATTGCATTCAATTACAGAAAAAATATGGTCAAACACTCAGGATATCCAGGCGTACTGGAATTCACATGCAAAGTCTAATTACATATCCAAAATTTCAATCATGATGCATTATGTATTTAGAGATTTACAAATTGGAAGCATAAAACAATAATGATACACAAACCTGTTTGCAATGGAGTGGTAATGCTGAATTGGCAAGTCACTTTTGGTATCAGGTTGAGTTGGGCGGCGGTAACTTCAGTGCGGATGAGCGGCCGTCAGGGTTTCTTCACTCCGACTTCTCTGGGCTACTCTCCAGGGTTTCTATGCTAGGGTTTCCGTCCGTCTTCTTCTGTTTTCGTTCTGGAGTTGGGGTATTTATAATACTCCTTTGATGACCTAATGGGCTCAGAATAAAGCCTGAAATTTTCTGTTGTCTGTCAGCTTCGCTAGGCGAGCGTGTAGCGAACGTGTAGCGAACGTTCGCTAGGCGAGCGTGTAGCGAACGTGTAGCGAACAGGCCAGTTTGGGCCATTTTCTGGATTGGGCCATTCGTGAGTTGGGCCTTTGTTCCTTTAAGATCAGTGTCATAAAAATGAGTCGGAATGCCCTGAAAAATGTCTTAAAATATTAATGGGCAAATTTTGGGGTATGACAGCTGCCCCTGTTCGATATTCTTGAACCGAGAGAGTCAGAATGGTATGTACGCCATTCGTGGTCTGGAGGTGGAAGATTATTGAACACTTAGAATGCCCCAAAAATTTGCACTTGTCAAGTAGTTAGTCTTGATGGAGATGGGCTTAAAGATGCCATCTAGGAAGTTTGATGATGAGAGCTTCAGAGTACGTCGTACGTTAGAAGATATCTGAAGTCATGGGTGTCACTGGGTCATACGCTAGACCGTATAGCGAGTCATTCATTAGGCCGTCGACTTCACTGGGGAGTTAGAATGGGTCATACGCCGCTGGGGATAACAGATCAGAATGGATCATACGCTAGATCGTATCTGAGTTGCAGAATGGGCCGTCTGTTAGGCTGTATCTGACGAAAAGTAGTCGTACGCTAGACTACACCTCGGGATGTACCGTACGCTAGGTAGTATCTGAGGAATGAAGATCCGAATGGGTCGTACGCTAGACCGTATTGTTGGAGGAGTAATATGCTGGGGATAAAGGATCAGAATGGATCGTACGCTAGATCGTATCTGAGTTGCGGAACGAGCCGTCCGTTAGGCTGTATCGTTACTGGGGGTGAAGGATCAGAATGGATCGTATGCTAGATCGTATCTGAGTTGTAGACTGAGCCGTCCGTTAGGCTGTACCTGATGATGAAGGGGGTAGTCATACGCCAGACTACACTTCAGAATGTACCGTACGCTAGGTAGCATTTGAGGCCTTGAAGGTCCAAATGGGTCGTATGCTAGACCGTATTGGAGTTGTTGAAGGTCGGAATGGATCGTACGTTAGATCGCATCTGAGTTGAAAGAGTCATATGTTGAGCTGAATCAGAATGAACCGTACGCTAGGCTATATCTGATAGTATTTGTATATGTTGTATTTGCAATAAATGTCTGGGATGGGCTTATAGATGCCATCGTTAGGAGGATGTCAGAATGAATGTTGACATGGAGTATATCTGAAAGATGTAGTTGAATCCTGAACGTAATTGACGAGGATGTCCGTCTGAATGGACCCTTGTTTTGACTGTATCAGGGGAATAATTAACCTGAAAAATAAAGTTAGCTTCATGTCATGTCATGATGCATGAGATGTTTTATGCTTTCGAAAATAACTGCAAACGATGTATGCATGCGTATGCTGTGAAATGATGTAATGAATGAATTATGCATCTGAAAAGTTCTTCCTGAGGACTCTACTGGGGAAAATAAATCTCAATCTTCTGGTTGGGAGATACTGGTATCGATGACCCTTTCTTAGCCGGGGATGCTTGATTTCTGTCTGATGGTAGAAATGTTCAACAGAAGCCCGGCTGGGGGTGGAAGAGATGACCCATTTGTCTAGTAATGCCACTCTCTTCTGGGAATGACTGGCTTTGCTGGGGAATAGGATTAGCAACGGATTCATTGGAAAGCATGATTAGACCTTCTCCTCGATCCTGAAGCCTAGTAGTAATCGCTATTTCTATTTTATGCACGCATTTTTGGTAAACATCGATCATATCCAAATGCATATATTAATTCGAATTAAATCAATGGACGTTTATGCAAACAAAACAGAGAAAGTAAAACAAGATCATTTTTTTGAAACTAAAATTATATTGATTTCGAAAGAGGGCCTATAAACAGGCAATTTGTGTACAAGGAGACAAAAATCCTAGTAAGAGGAAATTGTCAAGAAAACAAAGAGAAAGCTATGCCGAAAACGTCCTATTGACTTTAATTCCACTACTGCCATTATGTCTTCAAGCCTCTCATCTCCTGCTGTCGGATAGAAGTGATTAGCTTGTTCAGTCCTTTGAACTTGGATGAAGCTGTCTGAGAACGGGACATAGTCATACGCTTTGATCCCTAATTTTTGCCTGGACTGCCTTTTCAGGTTTTCAATCCACCAGGATACCCCTTTTTGCCCAAGCCGCCTTTTCAGGTTTTCGACTTGCCGGGTGCACATTTTTTATGTTTATCCCTAATTTTTGCCCGAACCTTTTTGGTTCGCCGGGATGCCCTTACTTTTGCCTAGGTACGTCGACCTAGCAGGTCTCTTTTATGCGTAGTATTTTTTGACTATGTCTGCGTTCACGGGATGCGGGAAGTCTTCGCCGTCCATTGTAGCTAGTATCATGGCTCCACCAGAGAATGCCTTCTTAACTACAAACGGCCCCTCGTACGTGGGAATCCATTTGCCTCTGGGATCACCCTGTGGTAGAATGATACGCTTTATTACCAAATCGCCAATTCGATATACCTGTCTCTTGACTCTTTTGTTAAATGCCTGGGTCATGCGCTTCTGATATATCTGTCCATGACACACAGCCGCAAGTCTCTTCTCATCGATCAAGTTTATCTGATCGAGTCGGGTTTGAATCCATTCATCCTCGTCTAAACCCGCCTCTTTCATGATCCTTAGAGAGGGAATCTGAACTTCCACCGGTAAGACGGCTTCCATTCCGTAGACTAAAGAGAAAGGAGTTGCCCCTGTTGAAGTTCGTACTGAAGTGCGATAACCATGAAGAGCAAATGGTAACATTTCATGCCAGTCTTTGTATGTTACTGTCATCTTTTTTATGATCTTCTTGATATTCTTATTAGCAGCCTCCACGGCGCCATTCATCTTTGGCCGATACGGAGAAGAGTTATGGTGTTTTATCTTGAACTGCGTGCAGAGTTCAGCAATCATCCTGTTGTTCAAATTAGTGCCATTATCAGTGATAACTCTCTCAGGGATGCCGTATCGACAGATGAGGTTATTCTTGATGAATCGTGGCACCACATTCTTGGTGACAGAAGCAAATGAGGCTGCTTCTACCCACTTTATAAAGTAATCAATAGCAACCAGAATGAAACGATGTCCGTTGGAAGCAGTAGGTTTAATCTCCCCGATCATATCAATGCCCCACATCGCAAAGGGCCAAGGGGCTGTCAACACGTTCAATGAAGCAGGAGGCACATGTACTTTATCCGCATAAATCTGGCACTTGTGACAAGTTCTGGAGTGATGGTGGCAATCAGCTTCCATGGTAGACCCATAATACCCTGTGTCATACGGTGAACTGACTTGGGGTGTTTTGCTTTTTATCGCAATGTCGCGGATAGCAAGAGTCGCCACCGACTTTTCTTTTATCCAATAAGGAAAGGTGGAAAAGAACAGGAAAGACCTCAATAGATTTTGGGTTCGGGAGGTACATTATACAAAGGGAAGGTGTTAGCACCCTTTGTATCCATGGTTATCCATGGGCTCTTAATTGCTGGATCACTTATATTTTTGTCTGAAAAGTGTTCATGAATTGTTTAAAAATGTTTCGAAAAGAGAGTTTAACTTTGTAATGATTCTCGTATGAATGTATACAAAGTGTTTATCTCGTTTGATTTTGAAAAACAGTTTAGAAAAATATAACTTGGTAATGATTCTAGTATGAATGTATACCAAGTGGTGATTTTCTAGGACTTGCAAAGTGTGAGGGGTGGAAAATGTTTTAGGTTATGATCCAGTAATTGAGAGTTATACCTTCCTAAGGTCGTTATGGGCATTTCCTATCCTTATGAGGGTAAAACTGTCCTTACTATTGAGAAGTAAGTAGTTTTATCCTTTGGATGTAAAAGGGTCATTGTAGGGTCATCGATAGGTCATTGAAGGCAACAGTTGTAAGGATACCTTAGCATTCGAAGGGACGATCATCATTTAACCGTAGGCTACACCGAAGGGTCATCGAGGGACAAAATCGTATTTTCGAAGGCAACATCCGAGGGACCATGATTTATTTTATGATGATTTAACCGAAGGGTCTTTGCTAAGTGTATCCCTACATTCGCGGGACACGACCGTTATACCGTAGGGCAGTAAAGAGGTCCAAGATCACATATTTAGAGGCCGTATTTTACAATCGATTAGATAATTAGGATGAATCTCCACATTAAAATCAATACATTAAAATTAATTAAGCAATTTAGGGTGGATCTTCATAAGGGTATCCCACAAATAAAGTGGAAGGCCTAAACAGCACTCTTTTCCTGGGATATGTGAACCTTTACAAAATTCAGCAAACGGGTTAGAATACCAATCAGGGTGCAATCAAGGATTACACCGCAAAAGAAAACACAGCAGCATGAATGTCAGGCAAAACAGTGCATAATTAACATAGAATAGATCAGGTTACGCATAGGACATAACAAATATCAGCGGCTGTCCCGTTCGCCTCTGCCTCGCCTAGCGAGGGCCTAGCGAATGCTCGCTACATGCTCGCTTAGCGATGTGCTAGCGAGCGGCTGCGGGTTTTGAATTTCAGAACAGTATGATCTCAGCATGCTGCATGCCTTATTGCATTCAATTACAGAAAAAATATGGTCAAACACTCAGGATATCCAGGCGTACTGGAATTCACATGCAAAGTCTAATTACATATCCAAAATTTCAATCATGATGCATTATGTATTTAGAGATTTACAAATTGGAAGCATAAAACAATAATGATACACAAACCTGTTTGCAATGGAGTGGTAATGCTGAATTGGCAAGTCACTTTTGGTATCGGGTTGAGTTGGGCGGCGGTAACTTCAGTGCGGATGAGCGGCCGTCAGGGTTTCTTCACTCCGACTTCTCTGGGCTACTCTCCAGGGTTTCTATGCTAGGGTTTCCGTCCGTCTTCTTCTGTTTTCGTTCTGGAGTTGGGGTATTTATAATACTCCTTCGATGACCTAATGGGCTCAGAATAAAGCCTGAAATTTTCTGTTGTCTGTCAGCTTCGCTAGGCGAGCGTGTAGCGAACGTGTAGCGAACGTTCGCTAGGCGAGCGTGTAGCGAACGTGTAGCGAACAGGCCAGTTTGGGCCATTTTCTGGATTGGGCCATTCGTGAGTTGGGCCTTTGTTCCTTTAAGATCAGTGTCATAAAAATGAGTCGGAATGCCCTGAAAAATGTCTTAAAATATTAATGGGCAAATTTTGGGGTATGACAGCTGCCCCTGTTCGATATTCTTGAACCGAGAGAGTCAGAATGGTATGTACGCCATTCGTGGTCTGGAGGTGGAAGATTATTGAACACTTAGAATGCCCCAAAAATTTGCACTTGTCAAGTAGTTAGTCTTGATGGAGATGGGCTTAAAGATGCCATCTAGGAAGTTTGATGATGAGAGCTTCAGAGTACGTCGTACGTTAGAAGATATCTGAAGTCATGGGTGTCACTGGGTCATACGCTAGACCGTATAGCGAGTCATTCATTAGGCCGTCGACTTCACTGGGGAGTTAGAATGGGTCATACGCCGCTGGGGATAACAGATCAGAATGGATCATACGCTAGATCGTATCTGAGTTGCAGAATGGGCCGTCTGTTAGGCTGTATCTGACGAAAAGTAGTCGTACGCTAGACTACACCTCGGGATGTACCGTACGCTAGGTAGTATCTGAGGAATGAAGATCCGAATGGGTCGTACGCTAGACCGTATTGTTGGAGGAGTAATATGCCGGGGATAAAGGATCAGAATGGATCGTACGCTAGATCGTATCTGAGTTGCGGAACGAGCCGTCCGTTAGGCTGTATCGTTACTGGGGGTGAAGGATCAGAATGGATCGTATGCTAGATCGTATCTGAGTTGTAGACTGAGCCGTCCGTTAGGCTGTACCTGATGATGAAGGGGGTAGTCATACGCCAGACTACACTTCAGAATGTACCGTACGCTAGGTAGCATTTGAGGCCTTGAAGGTCCAAATGGGTCGTATGCTAGACCGTATTGGAGTTGTTGAAGGTCGGAATGGATCGTACGTTAGATCGCATCTGAGTTGAAAGAGTCATATGTTGAGCTGAATCAGAATGAACCGTACGCTAGGCTATATCTGATAGTATTTGTATATGTTGTATTTGCAATAAATGTCTGGGATGGGCTTATAGATGCCATCGTTAGGAGGATGTCAGAATGAATGTTGACATGGAGTATATCTGAAAGATGTAGTTGAATCCTGAACGTAATTGACGAGGATGTCCGTCTGAATGGACCCTTGTTTTGACTGTATCAGGGGAATAATTAACCTGAAAAATAAAGTTAGCTTCATGTCATGTCATGATGCATGAGATGTTTTATGCTTTCGAAAATAACTGCAAACGATGTATGCATGCGTATGCTGTGAAATGATGTAATGAATGAATTATGCATCTGAAAAGTTCTTCCTGAGGACTCTACTGGGGAAAATAAATCTCAATCTTCTGGTTGGGAGATACTGGTATCGATGACCCTTTCTTAGCCGGGGATGCTTGATTTCTGTCTGATGGTAGAAATGTTCAACAGAAGCCCGGCTGGGGGTGGAAGAGATGACCCATTTGTCTAGTAATGCCACTCTCTTCTGGGAATGACTGGCTTTGCTGGGGAATAGGATTAGCAACGGATTCATTGGAAAGCATGATTAGACCTTCTCCTCGATCCTGAAGCCTAGTAGTAATCGCTATTTCTATTTTATGCACGCATTTTTGGTAAACATCGATCATATCCAAATGCATATATTAATTCGAATTAAATCAATGGACGTTTATGCAAACAAAACAGAGAAAGTAAAACAAGATCATTTTTTGAAACTAAAATTATATTGATTTCGAAAGAGGGCCTATAAACAGGCAATTTGTGTACAAGGAGACAAAAATCCTAGTAAGAGGAAATTGTCAAGAAAACAAAGAGAAAGCTATGCCGAAAACGTCCTATTGACTTTAATTCCACTACTGCCATTATGTCTTCAAGCCTCTCATCTCCTGCTGTCGGATAGAAGTGATTAGCTTGTTCAGTCCTTTGAACTTGGATGAAGCTGTCTGAGAACGGGACATAGTCATACGCTTTGATCCCTAATTTTTGCCTGGACTGCCTTTTCAGGTTTTCAATCCACCAGGATACCCCTTTTTGCCCAAGCCGCCTTTTCAGGTTTTCGACTTGCCGGGTGCACATTTTTTATGTTTATCCCTAATTTTTGCCCGAACCTTTTGGTTCGCCGGGATGCCCTTACTTTTGCCTAGGTACGTCGACCTAGCAGGTCTCTTTTATGCGTAGTATTTTTTGACTATGTCTGCGTTCACGGGATGCGGGAAGTCTTCGCCGTCCATTGTAGCTAGTATCATGGCTCCACCAGAGAATGCCTTCTTAACTACAGACGGCCCCTCGTACGTGGGAATCCATTTGCCTCTGGGATCACCCTGTGGTAGAATGATACGCTTTATTACCAAATCGCCAATTCGATATACCTGTCTCTTGACTCTTTTGTTAAATGCCTGGGTCATGCGCTTCTGATATATCTGTCCATGACACACAGCCGCAAGTCTCTTCTCATCGATCAAGTTTTTTCTGATCGAGTCGGGTTTGAATCCATTCATCCTCGTCTAAACCCGCCTCTTTCATGATCCCTAGAGAGGGAATCTGAACTTCCACCGGTAAGACGGCTTCCATTCCGTAGACTAAAGAGAAAGGAGTTGCCCCTGTTGAAGTTCGTACTGAAGTGCGATAACCATGAAGAGCAAATGGTAACATTGCATGCCAGTCTTTGTATGTTACTGTCATCTTTTTTATGATCTTCTTGATATTCTTATTAGCAGCCTCCACGGCGCCATTCATCTTTGGCCGATACGGAGAAGAGTTATGGTGTTTTATCTTGAACTGCGTGCAGAGTTCAGCAATCATCCTGTTGTTCAAATTAGTGCCATTATCAGTGATAACTCTCTCAGGGATGCCGTATCGACAGATGAGGTTATTCTTGATGAATCGTGGCACCACATTCTTGGTGACAGAAGCAAATGAGGCTGCTTCTACCCACTTTGTAAAGTAATCAATAGCAACCAGAATGAAACGATGTCCGTTGGAAGCAGTAGGTTTAATCTCCCCGATCATATCAATGCCTCACATCGCAAAGGGCCAAGGGGCTGTCAACACGTTCAATGAAGCAGGAGGCACATGTACTTTATCCGCATAAATCTGGCACTTGTGACAAGTTCTGGAGTGATGGTGGCAATCAGCTTCCATGGTAGACCAATAATACCCTGATCTCAGAATCTTCTTGGCCATCGTATGTCCACTAGAATGAGTCCCAAAAATACCGCCGTGCATATCTCCCATAATCTTTTCTGCTTCCTTTTTATCCACACAGCGAAGCAAAGTCGAATCGTGGTTACGTTTGTATAATACTCCATTACTCAGAAAGAACTTAGCGGAGAACTTCCTCAGGATTTTTTTGTCATTGATGGATGCCCCTTCAGGGTATTCCTGAGCTTCTAAATATCTTTTTACTTCGTGGAACCAAGGTTTTTCCCGTACTCCCTCAGTGTTAAGTTCATAACAGTATGCCGGTTCATCTAGTCGCTCAATGGTGATCCTGGGAGCTTCATTGTCCCATTTGACTCTGAACATAGATGACATGGTAGCTAATGCGTCTGCCAACTGATTCTCTTCTCGTGGGATATGTTCGAATGTAATCTCTTCAAAGTATGGGATTAATGTCATCACCCGTTCTCGGTAAGGGATGAGATTCGGATGCTTAGTGTCCCATTCTCCTTTGATCTGACTGATTACTAATGCTGAGTCTCCGTACACACTCAAAAACTTGACCCGCCGATCTATAACAGCCTTGAGTCCCAAAATACATGCTTCATACTCAGCCATATTATTGGTACAATGAAAACATAATCTAGCAGTGAAAGGCGTATGGTAACCCTCGGGAGAAATGATTACCACACCAACACCATTGCCCAATGCATTAGAAGACCCATCGAAAACCATAGTCCATCGGGATCCTAGTTCGGGTCCTTCATCCGGTCCAGGTTCTTCATAATCAGTAACAAGCATGACATCCTCATCTGGGAACTCAAAATTCATAGATTGGTAATCATCCACTGCTTGATGAGCCAAATGATCAGCTAGCACGCTTCCTTTGATTGCTTTCTGGGTAGTATACTAGATATCATACTCTGTTAAAATCATCTGCCATCTTGCTATTCTTCCGGAGAGGGCAGGTTTCTCAAATATGTATTTGATGGGATCCATCTTAGAAATCAACAAAGTGGTATGATTCAACATATACTGTCTTAGTCGGCGAGCAGCCCAGGCCAAAGCACAGCAAGTTCTCTCGAGCAGTGAGTATCTTGTTTCACAATCGGTAAACTTTTTGCTAAGGTAGTATATGGCATACTCTTTTCGACCAGACTCGTCATGTTGCCCCAACACACACCCCATTGAATTTTCTAACACGGTTAAATACATAATTAGAGGTCTTCCTTCAACTGGTGGTATCAGGATCGGAGGCTTCTGGAGATACTTCTTGATTTTGTCAAAAGCTTCTTGACATTCGTCATTCCATATCATCTCTTGATTCTTCCTCAGTAGTTTGAAGAGGGGTTTGCAGGTGGCGGTCAAATGGGAGATAAATCAGGCAATGTAATTCGAGCGTCCCAAGAAACCTCTGACTTCTTTATCTGTACTGGGAACTGGCATTTCTTGAATAGCTCTCACCTTGGCCGGGTCAACCTCAATCCCTTTACCACTGACAATAAAGCCCAAGAGTTTGCCGGATCTTACTCCAAAGGTGCATTTGTTCGGGTTCAACCTCAACTTGTATTTCTTCAACCTCTCGAACAGTTTGTATAAATGATCGAGATGTTCCTCCTCAGTATGAGATCTGGCTATCATGTCATCCACATATACTTCTATTTCATGATGGATCATATCATGGAACAAAACCACCATAGCACGCTGGTACGTTGCCCCTGCATTCTTTAAACCAAATGGCATTACTTTATAACAGAACGTGCCCCAGTGCGTCACAAACGTAGTTTTCTCCATGTCCTCAGGCGCCATCTTAATCTGGTTATAACCTGAGAATCCATCCATGAAGGAGAATACTTTGTGTTGAGCGGTGTTATCTACCAGAACATCGATGTGCGGGAGTGGAAAGTCATCTTTGGGACTCGCTTTATTCAAATCTCTGTAGTCTACACACATTCGCACCTTGCCATCCTTCTTCGGCACTGGTACCACATTAGCAACCCATTGAGGATAAGAAGTAACAGCCAGAAAACCTGCATCAAATTGTTTCATAACCTCGGCTTTGATTTTCTCAGACATTTCAGGACGCATGCGACGAACCTTTTGCTTAACAGGACGACATTCTTCCCTCGTTGGCAGTCGATGCACTACTATATCGGTATCCAGTCCTGGCATGTCTTCATAAGACCAAGCAAAAATCTCTACATAGTCATGCAACATCTGAATCAACCTTCTCTTGACACTGTTTTCCAAGCCTGCTCCTATTTTGACTTCTTTCTTGTTTACCTTAGTACCCAGATTTACAATCTCAACTGACTCCTCGTGCGGCCGTATAGTCCTCTCTTCCTGCAGTAACAGTCTGGCGAGTTCTCCAGGTACTTCACAATCTTCCACACTTCCATCCTCGGCTTGGTAGATCGGATTTTCAAAGTCATAATGAACAGTAGTAGAACTATTATCAACAGGATCCAGAGTGGGTATGGATCTGCAATTTGTTACGTGAGTGTGTGTAAGAAAACATAGCTTGTTTGGAAGATGACAGAAAAGACAAAGAGCGCAATATTTGAATGCAAAAAGTCCATTGATTTATTGAATATGAATATGCTTATGAAAATGACAAAACCCTTAACAAATTAGCTATTGTGCCCCGGGCATAGACACAATGCTTGGAGAAGTTCAATTGTAAAAAACAAAAATTTGCAACACTAAAATAGACAATAACAATTACTCCTGACTAAAGGAAATCGGGATAGTGTCTTCAGCCTTCCAATTATTGAGTCCGTCACCAATTGTTGGGAAAATCCAGCTATCCAGGTCACAATCGCTGTCAGCATCTTCTACAGCATTAATTTGACTCTTGTCAGAGCTGAACCCCAGGCCAAATTTGTCAGACTTGTACGGTACGTTGATCAATTGACCCCAGCCAGTACGACCACCATCTTCAACCACGGCTTGAGCGTCCTTCAGAGAAATCATAGCAGGAGGAGCACGAATAACCTTGGGTACACAGGAAGTTGGCTTAAGGACAGGATTGGTCGGAGGAACTACTTCAAATGACTGACAAGGAGTCTCAATGAATTCACCATCCATCTCGACGTATCTGAAGGTATGCACACTACTGACAATGTACTCTTCTTCTCCACACACGGTGACAATTTTGCCCTTTGTGGGATACCTCAACTTTTGATGGAGAGACGAGGCTACAGCGCCTGCCCCATAAATCCAAGGGCGTCCCAGTAAGCATGAATATGCAGGACGAATGTTCATTACATGGAAGGTGGTATTGAAGACTTGAGGTCCTATCTTGATAGGGAGGACCACTTCGCCATGGACAACACTCTTCGCACCATCGTAAGCACGTACCACAATGTCACTAGGTTTCAGTTCGATGCTTTTACAGTCCAGCTTATCCAGCACAACTGTTGGCAGCACATTCAAGGAAGAGCCATTATCGATCAACGCATGAGACAAAGTGATTCCCCTACACTCAATGGAGATATGCAGGGCTTTATTGTGATTCTTTCCTGCTGGTGTCAGATCAGCGTCGGAAAAGCCTAGGCCATTGTCAACAGCCAAGTGAGCAACGTAATTTTCGAACTGATCGACAGATGTTTCCTGAGGCACATGAGCAGTCTTCAAGAATTTTATCAATGCATTGGCATGAGGTTCAGAAGATAACAGCAAGGATAACATCGAGATCTTAGACGGGGTATGCCCCAACTGTTCTATAACATCAAAATCACTCTTGCGAATGATTTTCAGCACTTCTTCCATTTCTTGTTTGGCAACATCTTCGGGAGTAACTTCGACCGGTGTCTCTGACTGAGAAGGATTGACTGGTTCCTTTCCTCGAGTTTCAAGGACAGGAGGTGAGATTTCTGGAGAGAAGATCCTTCCGCTTCGAGTAATTTTACTAGTCCCAACAATGCCACTAGTATTAGCAGCATTATCCACTTGCTTCACGCCATGGACGTAAACATCACCGCCATAATTCCACGGAATAGCTTTGCTTGAGGAATACGGGATCGGGCCAGGTGCAGTGATGATTAGGGGAGCAACCCTGGGCTCAGCAGTAATCTTCACAGGCGCCCTGCTAGCGGTAATCTTCACTGGAACTTTGGACCTAGCAATCACAGATATTTCTTCAATAGGGTTTTCCGCCTTAGGAATCCTTTCGAAGAGAACTGTACGATCGTCCATCAGCCGTTGAATACCACTCTTCAATTTCAAACAGTCCTCGGGCCGGAGTATGCAGAGATTGCAATCTTCAGCACAACCTGGAAATAAACCAGCTTGCAATAAATTCCTCTTTATGATCGGGAGAGGAGATATTAAGTACGCTACATTGGAAATGTGAGAATCGTCATCCATAGCATTAACAGTCTTGTCATGGTTAGGCATAGGAGCAGTGATGACATTAGGAGTCTCCGGAGGCTCAAACTCAATTTCTCCAGCTTCGATCATATCCTGAATCTTATTCTTCAATGACCAGCAATCGTTTGTATCATGCCCGGGGCTATCGGAGTGATATGCACACCTGGCATTGGGATTATAACGGGAAGAGGTAGTGTTGGGATTTGTAGGAGGATCTCTAAGGGTGATCAAATTTGCCTTTAGCATTCCCTGCAGTGCCTGTGCCAAGGTCATATTGATCCTGGTGAACAGCCTTCTTGGCCTGTCTTGTTTGGGCTGGAAGTTTTGATATGGTGGTGCTGCAATCGTAACTGCTCCAATGTCGTGGTCACGGTTTTTCTTGTTACGACCCTTTTGACCGTACACAGCATTCGATTCGTTCCTCCCCTGATAGGACCTTTTGGTGCTTGCAGAGGTAGCCGCCTGTATCTTTCCACTTCGGATGCCGCTTTCAACACGTTCACCTATTAATATAAGTTCAGTGAAACCTGATGAAGAACTTCCCAGTAGAAGACTGTAGAATGGGCCGGTCATTGTGCCCATGAACATGTCCACCAATTCTCTGTCAGTCATAGGGGGTTTGACTCTGCCAGCCAAATCTCTCCACTTTTGAGCATATTCTTTAAAGCTTTCTTTAGATCCCATAGTCATATTCTGCAGCTGTAGCCGGGTAGGCGCTAGTTCAGAGTTATACTGGTACTGTTTATAGAAAGCTGTTGCTAAATCAGTCCAGGTGCGGATGTCAGAGCTCTCGAGCTGATAATACCATTCCAATTGTGTGCCAGACAGGCTCTCTTGGAAGAAATGGATCCATAGCTTCCTGTCAGTGGTATGCGGCTGAATCTTTCTCACATAAGCTCTCAAATGCACCTGAGGACAGGACGCACCATCGTACTTAGTGAAAGTGGGGATTTTGAATTTGCGAGGAATGGTCACATCGGAGACCAGACCCAAACTTTCGAAATCCAGACCGAGCGCCTTCTGACCCTCCATAGCTAGCATACGTTCTTCCAGCAACTTGTACTTATCATCTCTTGGAGAGTACTGTTCATTTTCATAATCTTCATCGTCATCCTCAGGGTTGGAGGAATCAGCATCCTCTTCCTCTGAATCATTCTCCGCCCCCTCTTCTGGACCATTCGGGATTCCAAACTTGACTCCTGCGGCCTGTCCTTTACGCCTTCTTCCCGGGTTAATGAAACTCACAGCTTTCTTGTCTTTCTTCTTTTCGAGCAAAAGAGCCTTCAGTTCCTCCTGCCCCTTGGATAAGCTTAGCATCATCTCCTTGAATTTAGCATTCTGAGTCTGGAGATCTTTGACAGTTTGTTCGAGATCCATTTTTCTGTTTGTAATAGGAAGACCGTGAGAACACTGATTTTTTAGAATACCTGTTATGCAATGTTATGTTATGCTATGCAATGCATGAAATGTTTTCAAGGACTTTTGGAATTTAACTTTGCGTAAATCACCAACAAGAGAGAAATGTTTATTGCTAATTTCTTTGATCAATGTTCATTACAAAAGGAATAATAATAAAAATACAATGAAAGCTCAAGTCTCCCAGGGGCGGCTTCTTTTTGGGCGAAGATACGCATTGAGTCTTCGTTCCTTATTAAGCTGACTGGTAAGTTCTAACACTTTCTTCCTTTCTGCGACGAACTGAGTCTCGAAAGTATCCCTTTCTTCTCTCAACTGGATCCAGGATCTCTTTAGTTCCTCAACATTGGTAGGCATATCTGGATAAGGAATGATCTGAGGAGCACCTCCTTCAGCTTCAGGTTCGACAATCTGAGGTCTGATTGCAAGATATGGCATGACAAGTTCACGAGCTCTGGCGCGTACCCATCTGAGATAAGGTTCCATAGGAATAGAACTTTTCTGTCCTAATGTACCTCTCTTCACCATGCCCCAAGCTCGTACAAATCTTTGACGGAGGCCTTGGGAATCGTTGTCATAGTCGAACATGATGCCTTCGATGATCATTTCATATGGACCATCTCTTCGAGCACAACCAAACTGTCGCAGAGCTAAAGCAGGATTATAAGTAATACCTCCTCTTATTCCTAGGAGTGGTACATTAGGAAACTCGCCACAACGGTCAATGATGGTAACATTTTCCTTGAACTGAGGACACCAACAGATGTCTGGGTGGGAGAGCGACATTATCCTTTGAGACCATTTCAAATTCTGCTCGTTCTTCAAGACTGATTGAGGAAGGTGCGAAATAAACCACCTAGACAACAAAGGTATGCAGCACATGAGAGTCCCTTGCTTCTTCATGGTACGAGTGTGGAGGGAATGCAAAATGTCTCCCAGCAAGGTAGGTACAGGGTTATGAGTGAGAAATATCTTAATAGCATTCATGTCTATGAATTGGTCTGGATTTGGGAATAACACCAAGCCATAGATTAGCAATGCCAGGATGTCTTCGAAAGCACGGACATTCATAACTCTTAAGAATTCCCGGGCCTTATTTGTCAGGAATTTGGCAAGTAAACCCTTAACTCCACTCCTTGTTACCCAATTAGCTTCAATGTCGGACTTCGTCATGCGTAAAGCTGCGGCAACTTCTTCAGACTTCGGAACCTTTTCTAAACCACTGAAAGGTATTTGATCAAGGATAGGTATCCCAAGCAGTCTGGAGAATTCTTCCAGTGTAGGTACCAACTGATAATCTGGGAATGTGAAGCAATGATGTTTAGGGTCGAAGAACTGGAATAAAACTCTCATCATATCTTCTTTGAACCCAGTGGTAACTAAATTGAGAAGAGAACCATGTCTCTTGATGAACTGCGCATGATCGGAAAGTTCTGACACTAAGTTCTTGAGTTGAGGAGAGATTGCTACAAGATTAATCCGGATGGTCTTCCTGGGAGCCATAGCCTTACAAAACAGAGCAAAGTTAAATCCCTAAGTCCTTGAAATGGTTAGTACAATGTTATGATGTCATGATGTTATGATGTTATGATGTTATGATGTTAAATAAATAACAAGCACAAGCAAGTCACACAACCATCATTCCTAGGTTTTAAGGCTTGCATGAGTTCCATAGGTAAGTACCCTCCCCACTGAAGTTTAGTTGGTTCAACCTGTCCTAGAATAGTAACCGGGTTCTAGAAGGATCTCAAATCACCGACCTTCCTTTAAGTCCACTTCAGTGCAACACCAAGTGGTTGACCGAAGCTTCCCTAAAGTCCAATCTCAAAGAGTGTAGTATCGAGTCTCAACCAACCCCAGTCGGAACCGAAGTCAGTTATCTCACTACTTTCTAATGGCCAGGATGAGTCAATTAGGGTTCTAAAGGTCTGGTTAATGCTTTAATGACACCACGCGGAAGCCAAATTTTTCCTCAAGTGAACATGAGGAACATCAGGACATCCAAAGTGTCACATTAACCGTAGCCATCATTTTAACCATTCCAGTATACGCCGGATATTCGCGATGATCTATTGCTACTTACCTAAGGTACACTAGATCCGGGTGTAGGATCTTTCACTCAAAAATACCCAAGCAATCCCTTAAAAGTAAATCAGACAATTTGGAATAAGTGATCTTGTTTTTAAGGTAACCTCTCTTTTTAAAGCCTCCCCAGCAGAGTCGCCAGTTCTGTCATACGGTGAACTGACTTGGGGTGTTTTGCTTTTTATCGCAATGTCGCGGATAGCAAGAGTCGCCACCGACTTTTCTTTTATCCAATAAGGAAAGGTGGAAAAGAACAGGAAAGACCTCAATAGATTTTGGGTTCGGGAGGTACATTATACAAAGGGAAGGTGTTAGCACCCTTTGTATCCATGGTTATCCATGGGCTCTTAATTGCAGGATCACTTATATTTTTGTCTGAAAAGTGTTCGTGAATTGTTTAAAAATGTTTCGAAAAGAGAGTTTAACTTTGTAATGATTCTCGTATGAATGTATACAAAGTGTTTATCTCGTTTGATTTTGAAAAATAGTTTAGAAAAATATAACTTGGTAATGATTCTAGTATGAATGTATACCAAGTGGTGATTTTCTAGGACTTGCAAAGTGTGAGGGGTGGAAAATGTTTTAGGTTATGATCCAGTAATTGAGAGTTATACCTTCCTAAGGTCGTTATGGGCATTTCCTATCCTTATGAGGGTAAAACTGTCCTTACTATTGAGAAGTAAGTAGTTTTATCCTTTGGATGTAAAAGGGTCATTGTAGGGTCATCGATAGGTCATTGAAGGCAACAGTTGTAAGGATACCTTAGCATTCGAAGGGACGATCATCATTTAACCGTAGGCTACACCGAAGGGTCATCGAGGGACAAAATCGTATTTTCGAAGGCAACATCCGAGGGACCATGATTTATTTTATGATGATTTAACCGAAGGGTCTTTGCTAAGTGTATCCCTACATTCGCGGGACACGACCGTTATACCGTAATACCGTAGGGCAGCAAAGAGGTCCAAGATCACATATTTAGAGGCCGTATTTTACAATCGATTAGGTAATTAGGATGAATCTCCACATTAAAATCAATACATTAAAATTAATACATTAAAATTAATACATTAAAATTAATTAAGCAATTTAGGGTGGATCTTCATAAGGGTATCCCACAAATAAAGTGGAAGGCCTAAACAGCACTCTTTTCCTGGGATATGTGAACCTTTACGAAATTCAGCAAACGGGTTAGAATACCAATCAGGGTGCAATCAAGGATTACACCGCAAAAGAAAACACAGCAGCATGAATGTCAGGCAAAACAGTGCATAATTAACATAGAATAGATCAGGTTACGCATAGGACATAACAAATATCAGCGGCTGTCCCGTTCGCCTCTAGCGAATGCTCGCTACATGCTCGCTTAGCGATGTGCTAGCGAGCGGCTGCGGGTTTTGAATTTCAGAACATTATGATCTCAGCATGCTGCATGCCTTATTGCATTCAATTACAGAAAAAATATGGTCAAACACTCAGGATATCCAGGCGTACTGGAATTCACATGCAAAGTCTAATTACATATCCAAAATTTCAATCATGATGCATTATGTATTTAGAGATTTACAAATTGGAAGCATAAAACAATAATGATACACAAACCTGTTTGCAATGGAGTGGTAATGCTGAATTGGCAAGTCACTTTTGGTATCGGGTTGAGTTGTGCGGCGGTAACTTCAGTGCGGATGAGCGGCCGTCAGGGTTTCTTCACTCCGACTTCTCTGGGCTACTCTCCAGGGTTTCTATGCTAGGGTTTCCATCCGTCTTCTTCTGTTTTCGTTCTGGAGTTGGGGTATTTATAATACTCCTTTGATGACCTAATGGGCTCAGAATGAAGCCCGAAATTTTCTGTTGTCTGTCAGCTTCGCTAGGCGAGCGTGTAGCGAACGTGTAGCGAACGTTCGCTAGGCGAGCGTGTAGCGAACGTGTAGCGAACAGGCCAGTTTGGGCCATTTTCTGGATTGGGCCATTCGTGAGCTTGGCCTTTGTTCCTTTAAGATCAGTGTCATAAAAATGAGTCGGAATGCCCTGAAAAATGTCTTAAAATATTAATGGGCAAATTTTGGGGTATGACACCCTGATCTCAGAATCTTCTTGGCCATTGTATGTCCACTAGAATGGGTCCCAAAAATACCGTCATGTATGTCTTCCATAATCTTTTCTGCTTCCTTTTTATCCACACAGCGAAGCAGAGTCGAATCATGATTACGTTTGTATAATACTCCATTACTCAGAAAGAATTTAGCGGAGAACTTCCTCAGGAATTTCTTGTCATTGATGGATGCCCCTTCAGGGTATTCCTGAGCTTCCAAATATCTTTTTACTTCGTGGAACCAAGGTTTCTCCTCTACTCCATCAGCGTTAAGTTCATAACAATACGCTGGTTCATCTAACCGTTCAATGGTGATCATGGGAGCTTCGCTGCCCCATCTGACTCTGAACATAGATGACATGGTAGCCAATGCGTCTGCCAACTGATTCTCTTCTCGTGGAATGTGTTCGAATGTAATCTCTTCGAAGTATGGGATTAATGTTAACACCCGCTCTCGATAAGGGATGAGATTCGGATGTTTAGTGTCCCATTCTCCTTTGATCTGACTGACTACTAGGGCCGAGTCTCCATACACCCTCAAAAACTTGATTCGCCGGTCTAGAGCAGCCTTGAGTCCCAAAATACATGCTTCATACTCAGCCATATTATTGGTACAATGAAAACATAGTCTAGCAGTGAAAGGTGTATGGTAACCCCCGGGAGAAATAATTACAACACCGACGCCATTGCCCAATGCATTAGAAGATCCATCAAAAACCATAGTCCATCGGGATCCCAGTTCGGGTCCTTCATGCGGTCCAGGTTTTTCATAATCAGTAACAGGCATGACATCCTCGTCTGGGAACTCGAAATTCATAGATTGGTAATCGTCCACCGCCTGATGAGCCAAATGATCAGCTAGCACGCTTCCTTTGATTGCTTTCTGGGTAGTATACTGGATATCGTACTCTGTTAAAATCATCTGCCATCTTGCTATTCTCCCGGAGAGAGCGGGTTTCTCAAATATGTATTTGATAGGATCCATCCTAGAAATCAATAAAGTGGTATGATTCAACATATATTGTCTTAGTCGGCGAGCAGCCCAGGCCAAAGCACAACAAGTTTTCTCGAGCAGTGAGTATCTTGTTTCACAGTCGGTAAACTTTTTGCTAAGGTAGTATATGGCATGCTCTTTTCGACCAGACTCGTTATGTTGCCCCAACACGCACCCCATTGAACTTTCTAACACGGTCAAATACATGATTAGAGGTCTTCCTTCAACGGGTGGTACCAGAATTGGAGGTTCTTGGAGATATTTCTTGATTTTATCAAAAGCTTCTTGACATTCATCATTCCATATCATCTCTTGATTTTTCCTCAGTAATTTGAAGATGGGTTTGCAGGTAGCGGTCAAATGGGAGATAAATCGGGCAATGTAGTTCAACCGTCCCAAGAAACCTCTGACTTCTTTATCTGTACGGGGAACTGGCATTTCTTGAATAGCTCTCACTTTAGCCGGGTCAACCTCAATTCCTCTATCACTGACAATAAAGCCCAAGAGTTTACCGGATCTTACTCCAAAGGTGCATTTGTTCGGGTTCAATCTCAACTTGTATTTCTTCAACCTCTCAAACAATTTGTATAAATGATCGAGATGTTCCTCTTCAGTATGAGATCTGGCTATCATGTCATCCACATATACTTCTATTTCATGATGAATCATATCATGGAACAAAACCACCATAGCACGCTGGTACGTTGCCCCGGCGTTCTTTAAACCGAATGGCATTACTTTGTAACAGAAAGTGCCCCATTGCGTCACAAACGTAGTTTTCTCCATGTCCCCCGATGCCATCTTAATCTGATTATAACCCGAGAATCCATCCATGAAGGAGAATACTTTGTGTTGAGCGGTGTTATCTACCAGAACATCGATGTGCGGGAGTGGAAAGTCATCTTTGGGACTCGCTTTATTCAAATCTCTGTAATCTACGCACATTCGCACCTTACCATCCTTCTTCGGCACTGGTACCACATTAGCAACCCATTGAGGATAAGAAGTAACGGCTAGAAAACCGGCATTGAACTATTTCATAACCTCGGCTTTGATTTTTTCAGACATTTCAGGACGCATGCGGCGAACCTTTTGCTTGACAGGCCGACAATCTTCCTTCGTTGGCAAACGATGCACTACTATGTCAGTATCCAATCCGGGCATGTCTTCATAAGACCAAGCGAAAATCTCTACATAGTCATGTAACATCTGAATCAATCTTTCTTTGACACTGTTTTCCAAGCTTGCTCCTATTTTGACTTCTTTCTTGTCCACTTCAGTACCCATGTTTACAATTTCGATTGACTCTTCATGCGGCTGTATAGTCCTTTCTTCTTGCAGTAACAGTCTGGCAAGTTCTCCAGGTACTTCACACTCTTCCTCACTTCCATCCTCGGCTTGGTAGATCGGATTTTCAAAGTCATAATGAACAGTAGTAGAACTATTATCAACAGGATCCAGGGTGGGTATGGATCTGCAATTCGTTATGTGAGTGTGTGTAAGAAAACATAGCTTTTTTGGAAGATGACAGGAAAGATAAAGAGCGCAATATTTGAATGCAAAACGTCCATTGATTTATTGAAAATGAATATGCTTATGAAATGACAAACCCTTAACAAATTAGCTATTGTGCCCCGGGCATAGACACAATGCTTTACGAAGTAGAATTGTCAATTTGCTTTACGTCATGGACGTAAACATCACCGCCATAATTCCACGGAATAGCTTTGCTTGAGGAATACGGGATCGGGCCAGGTGCAGTAATGATTAGGGGAGCTACCCTGGGCTCAACAGTAATCTTCACAGGCGCCCTAGTAGCGGTAATCTTCACTGGAACTTTGGACCTAGCAATCACAGATATTTCTTCAATAGGGTTTTCCGCCTTAGGAATCTTTTCGAAGAGAACTGTACGATTCTTCAATTCCCAACAATCATCTGGTTGGAATATACAGAGATTGCAATCTTCAACACAACCTAGAAATAAACCAGCTTGCAATAAATTCCTCTTTATGATCGGGAGAGGAGATGTTAAGTCCGCCACATTGGAAACGTGATCGTCGTCATCCACGACATTAACCGTCTTGTCATGATTAGGCATAGGAGCAGTGATGACATTAGGGGTCTCCGGAGGCTCAAACTCAATTTCTCCAGCTTCGATCATATCCTGAATCTTATTCTTCAATGACCAGCAATCGTTTGTATCATGCCCGGGGCTATCGGAGTGATATGCACACCTGGCATTAGGGTTATAACGAGAAGAAGTAGTGTTGGGATTCGTAGGAGGATCTTTGAGGGTGATCAAATTTGCCTTTAGCATTCCCTGCAGTGCCTGTGCCAAGGTCATATTGATCCTGGTAAACTGCCTTCTTGGCCTGTCTTGTTTGGGCTGGAAGTTTTGAGATGGTGGTGCTGCAATCGTAACTGCTCCGATGTCATGGTCACGGTTTTTCTTGTTACGACCCTTTTGACCGTACACAGCATTTGATTCATTCCTCCCCTGATAGGACCTTTTGGTGCTTGCAGAGGCAGCCGCCTGTATCTTTCCACTTCGGATGCCGCTTTCAACACGTTCACCTGTCAATATAAGTTCAGTGAAACCTGATGAAGAACTTCCCAGTAGATGGTTGTAGAATGGGCCGGTCAGTGTGCCCATGCACATATCCACCAATTCTCTGTCAGTCATAGGGGGTTTGACTCTGCCAGCCAAATCTCTCCACTTTTGAGCATATTCTTTAAAGCTTTCTTTAGATCCCATAGTCATATTCTGCAGCTGTAGCTGGGTAGGCGCTAGTTCAGAGTTATACTGGTACTGTTTATAGAAAGTTGTTGCTAAATCAGTCCAGGTGCGGATGTCAGAGCTCTCGAGCTGATAATACCATTCCAACTGTGTGCCAGACAGGCTCTCTTGGAAGAAATGGATCCATAGCTTCCTGTCAGTGGTATGCGGCTGAATCTTTCTCACATAAGCTCTCAGATGCATCTGAGGACAGGACGCACCATCGTACTTAGTGAAAGTGGGGATCTTGAATTTGCGGGGAATGACCACATCAGAGACCAGTCCCAAGCTTTCGAAATCCAGACCGGGCGCCTTCTGACCCTCCATAGCTAGCATACGTTCTTCCAGCAACTTGTACTTGTCACCTTTTGGAGAGTACTGTTCATCCTCATAATCTTCCTCATCGTCCTCAGCGTTGAAGAGATCAACATCTTCCTCTCCTGAATCATTTTCCGTCTCCTCTTCTGGACCATTCGGAATTCCAAACTTGACTCTCGCGGCCTGTCTTTTAAGCCTTCTTCCTGGGTTAATGTAACCCACAGGTTTTTGGTCTTTCTTCTTCTCGAGCAAGAGAGCTTTCAATTCTTCCTGCCCCTTGGATAAGCTCAGCATCATCTCCTGGAATTGAGCATTCTGAGCCTGGAGATCTTTGACAGTTTGTTCGAGAGCCATTTTTCTGTTTAAGAAGAAGACCGTGAGAATATGGTCTTTTGGAATACCTGTTATGCAATGTTATGTTATGCAATGCAATGTATGAAATGTTTTCAAGGACTTTTAGAATTTAACTTTGCGTAAACTACCAAAAAGAGGGACACTTTTATTAATAATTTCTTTAATCAATGTTCATTACAAAAAATAAAAAAATACAACAAAAGCTCAAGTCTCCCAGGGACGGCTTCTTTTTGGGCGAAGATATGTATTGAGTCTTCGTTCCTCATTAAGCTGGCTGGTGAGCTCTAGTACTTTCTTCCTTTCTGCATTGAACTGAGCTTCGAAAGTATCCCTTTCCTCTCTCAACTGGGTCCAGGATCTCTTCAATTCCTCAACATCGGTAGGCATATCTGGATAAGAAATGATCTGAGAAGTACCTCCTTCAACTCTTGGTTCCACAATCAACGGCCTGACTGCGAGATATGGCATGACAAGCTCACGAGCTCTTGCGCGTACCCATCTGAGATAAGGCTCCACAGGAATGAAGTTTTTCTAAAGTGCTTCTTCTTATCATGCCCCAAGCTCGTACAAACCTTTGACGGAGACCTTGAGAGTCATTGTCATAGTCAAACACTGTTCCTTGAATAATCATTTCATGTGGACCATCTCTTCGAGCACAACCAAACTGACGTAAGGCCAAGGCAGGATTATAAGTGATGCCTCCTCTTATCCCCATGAGTGGTGTAACACCCCAATAAAATAAAATAATTATTTAAAATTGAATTAATAGTATATTATTAATTTAATTAAATAATTATATTATTATTATGGGATTATTTTAATTATTTTGGAATAATAATTATTATTGGAAAATATATAAGTGTGAAATGAGGAAAGAGAATCCCATTTAGTAAAGAAGTGTTTTCACGTGAAAACAGAGAAACTGCAGAGAAGAGGAAAAGGGCAGAGGAAGAGCAAGAGGAAGAAAGTTGGAGAAGAGGAAGAGCTTGAACTCAAAGAATTGCCGGATTATCTCAGGTAAAGGGGGTTTATCGTCGATTAATGGGTATTATGGGATAATATGTAATGGGTAGTGATAAGCCGTTGATTTAACCCTAATTGGGACTGTATATGCTGAAATGATGTGGAATAAACTGTGTTAAAACTGTAAATTGAATCGATAGTTGTGTGAGTCGTAAATGTTAGACTATGGCACGGATCCCAATTAAAAACTTGAATCGGCACTACCAATCTAGAGACAAATTGGGTTTTAGATGCGGGAGCAGCCGGGAAAACCGGATAGGCGTTAAGCTAACGGAACTTTGGAATAACTCAGAAAATCTGAGTCTGCGCGCGAACGGTCGACCATAGAGTCGGCGTGCGCTGACCCGTAGGGCATGCGCCGACTGCATGCGTCGACGCAAGGCATTTTTCGCCGACCCGTGACTTAAGCGTCGACCCTATGCGTCGACGCAAGGAGTTTTGCGCTGACTCCCTCCAGTTGAGCAGAGCCTTTGCGCCGACCAGCGAGCTTTGAGCTGACCCCTATGGTCGACGAAAAGCCTTCATTCTTTGTTCATGGACGTGCATAATGGTTTTGTCATCATCGAAACTGGATATCGTATGTTGCAGAGTGGAAAAATGGATATGTTAATGTTGTGTACATAATTGAGAGCTGGCCTATGTTGGCACGTGATGTAATAGGGATTATATCCCGCTGTTGTGAGCCGTATAGGTATTAGTAGAGAGTGCTAATACGGTGTTTAATTGACTTACATGATAATGATGTGTTGATTGATGTATGATGGCATGCCTAATGATGTGAATGTATATATATTGCCTGTGTTGTGAATGGACTTTTGTATGGCTTAGAGTGTGAGCTTATGTCCGTTGTGAATTGTTGTTGATGCTGCATTGCTAGATGATTAGCGTGTATAGCATAGCCTTTGGGGCTGTAGCTAATTCCCATGGTGAGGAATTAGTGAGTGAATCATTGTGGATTTGTTGTTGATGTTTGCATGCTAGATGATTAGTGTGCATAGTCTAGCCTTTGGGGCTGTAGCTAATTCCCATGGTGAGGAATTAGTGAGTGAGTCATTAGATCTCAAATGAGTGGGACTAGTGAGCTTAGTAGCCGTATCTGGGTTTGATCGGTGAGCTTGAGCTATATGTTCAAGAATAGTCGGTACCGCATGTGTGGAGTCTCATTGCATAAATATCCGTATGGCGTATAATATGAATGGATGTATTCCAATATTATACGTGTGTTCGTGTTGTTGTTAAGTATGATTTGAGATTATACTTGTGTTTTATGTTGGGGTTGAGCATGATGTTAAGTTGATGTGCTGATACTGAATGTATGTTGCAGTTAGGGTGATTGGTGTGTTGAATTACTTAACATGACATAATATTTTATAATGCCTATTTATCGATTGAGGAACTCACCCTTACAACTATTTTTCAGGTAACGAGAAATGAGTTGAGTAGAAGCTATGCTTGGAGTCTAGTGTAGTCTCCATAGTGGGTTGTCATACGGTGAACTGACTTGGGGTGTTTTGCTTTTTATCGCAATGTCGCGGATAGCAAGAGTCGCCACCGACTTTTCTTTTATCCAATAAGGAAAGGTGGAAAAGAACAGGAAAGACCTCAATAGATTTTGGGTTCGGGAGGTACATTATACAAAGGGAAGGTATTAGCACCCTTTGTATCCATGGTTATCCATGGGCTCTTAATTGCTGGATCACTTATATTTTTGTCTGAAAAGTGTCGGTGAATTGTTAAAAAAATGTTTGAAAGAGAGTTTAACTTTGTAATGATTCTCGTATGAATGTATACAAAGTATTTATCTCATTTGATTTTGAAAATGGTTTAGAAAAATATAACTCGGTAATGATTCTAGTATGAATGTATACCAAGTGGTAATTTTCTAGGATTGGTAAAGTGTAAAGTGTGAGGGGTGGAAAATGTTTTAGATTATGATCCAGCAATTGAGAGTTATACCTTCCTGAGGTCGTTATGGGCTTTTCCTATCCTTATGAGGGTAAAACTGTCCTTACTATTGAGAAGTAAGTAATTTTACCCTTTGGATGTAAAAGGGGCATCGTAGGGTCATCGATTGGTCATTGAAGGCAACAGTTGTGAGGATACCTTAGCATTCGAAGGGACTATCATCATTTAACCGTAGGCTACACCGAAGGGTCATCGAGGGACAAAATCGTGTTTCGAAGGCAACATCCGAGGGACTATGATGATTTTACCGAAGGGTCTTTGCTAAGGATATCCCCATATTCGCGGGACATGACCGTAATATTGTAATCGTGGGGTAATAACGAGAGGTCCGATATCATTTAATTAAAGTCCATGTTTTAAATTCATTAGGTAATTAGGATGATTAATTAAAATCAATACATTAAGAATCAATACATTGAAATTAATTAGACAATCAATATGAATCTTCACATTAAAGTGAAATAATTTAGAATCCATCTCCATGAAGGCTTCCCATGCGTAAAGTGGAGTACCTATTTCTTCGGAAGTATGCTAGCCTTTACACCATGAACACACGGATTAAAGCATCGAGGTAAAATACAATTGGAAATTGCACCATAAAATAAATATAACAGCCAGGAACTTAAGCCAAATAATGCAGAATCATCATTAGGTAAACATAAAATGGGCAATAAAGAGGCAAAGCAGCCCCTGGCCCGTTCGCTTCTGCTTCGCCTAGCGAAGGCTCAGCGAAGGCTCGCTGCGGGCTCGCCTAGCGATGAGCTAGCGAGCGGCCACGGGTTTGAAATTATGACCTCAATCAGCAGCATGGCCTATGGCCTCTAACTCATAGTTATATGGCTCAGTTTCACAATGTTCAAGCATATTTAAATTCTCATGCAAAGCTTCAAAATGTTTATGAATTCAATTATGATATCCTCCACTAATTAAGAACATGAAGTGGTACCATATACCAAAAGAGAGTACAAAACGATGTCACATGCAAATTAAGACACTCATGCGGTACCACATGCAAAATAAGAATACCAAGTGATAATCATGTGTAAATTAATATCCTAAAGTGATATCATATGCCAATTAAGAAACTAAAACGATAATAGTGAGGCAAACCTGTTTGCAAATCGAGTTGCAACCTTGAATTGGCGAGCCGGATTGAGTTGGGCGGCGGTAGCTTCGGAGCGGGTAAGCGGCCTTCAGGGTTTCCGCCTTCTGAACTCTTTGGATCAGCAGGGTTTCTGTGTTCCTCCCTCTGGATGCGTGTTTCCGTCCGTCTTCGTCCGTCTCTGTGTGTTCTTTTTCGTGGCAGCAGAGCATGTATTTATAGTAGTGGCAATGGTGACCTAATGGGCTTAAAATGAAGTCCAAAAATTCAAATTCTCGCAAGCTTCGCTAGGCGAAGGAATTGCTCGCCTAGCGAGCAAACTAGGTCTGGGCTTTTTTGCTGGATCTGATGCTTCGCTGGGCGAGTGGTATGATGCAATGTTCGCTAGGCGAAGCCGCTGCTCGCCTAGCGAGCAAACTGTTTTGGGCCGCCTGTGGATTGGGCCTGTAGTGAGCTGGGCTCTTGTCCATTTGGCATCAGTGCCTTGCAGAACAAGTCAGAGGGTCTTGGAAAATGCTTTGTAACACCAATGGGCAAATTTTGGGGTATGACAGCTGCCCCTGTTCAATATTCTTGAACCGAGAGAGTAGAATGGTATGTGCCGTTCGTGGTCTGGAGGTGAAAGATTATTGAACACTAGAATGCCCCGAAAATTTGCGCTTGTCCATCAGTCTTGACGGAGATGGGCTTAGAGATGCCATCCAAGAAACTTGCTGAGGAGATTTCCAGATTGTGTCGTACGTTAGACGATGTCTGCAGATATGGATGTCATACCGGGTCATACGCTAGACCGTATGGTGAGCCATCCATTATGCTGTCGACTTCGCTGGGGAGTCAGAGTATGCTATATGCTGCTGGGGATATGGGATCAGCATGGATCGTATGTTAGACCGTGTCTGAATACCAGAGTGAGTTGTTCATTAGGCGGATGACTTTGCTGGGGATGAAAGATCAGAATGGATCGTACGCTAGATCGCATCTGGGTTGCAGAATGGGCCGTCCGTTGGGCTGAATCTTCTGAAAAGGGAGTAGTCGTATGCCAGACCACCATTCAGGAATGTACCTGTCCGAAGGTAGCACCTGAGAAAGGGAGTAGTCGTATCCTAGACTACCATTCAGGAATGTACCTGTCCGAAGGTAGCACCTGAGAAAGGGAGTAGCCGTATACTAGACTACCATTCAGGAATGTACCTGTCCGAAGGTAGCACCTGAGAAAGGGAGTAGTCGTATCCTAGACCACCATTCAGGAATGTACCTGTCCGAAGGTAGCACCTGAGAAAGGGAGTAGTCGTATCCTAGACTACCATTCAGGAATGTACCTGTCCGAAGGTAGCACCTGAGAAAGGGAAGAGTCGTATCCTAGACTACCATTCAGGAATGTACCTGTCCGAAGGTAGCACCTGAGAAAGGGAGTAGCCGTATACTAGACTACCATTCAGGAATGTACCTGTCCGAAGGTAGCACCTGAGAAAGGGAATAGTCGTATCCTAGACTACCATTCAGGAATGTACCTGTCCGAAGGTAGCACCTGAGAAAGGGAGTAGCCGTATACTAGACTACCATTCAGGAATGTACCTGTCCGAAGGTAGCACCTGAGAAAGGGAGTAGTCGTATCCTAGACTACCATTCAGGAATGTACCTGTCCGAAGGTAGCACCTGAGAAAGGGAGTAGCCGTATACTAGACTACCATTCAGGAATGTACCTGTCCGAAGGTAGCACCTGAGAAAGGGAGTAGTCGTATCCTAGACTACCATTCAGGAATGTACCTGTCCGAAGGTAGCACCTGAGAAAGGGAGTAGCCGTATACTAGGCTACCATTCAGGAATGTACCTGTCCGAAGGTAGCACCTGAGAAAGGGAGTAGCCGTATACTAGGCTACCATTCAGGAATGTACCTGTCAGAAGGTAGCACCTGAGAAAATGAAGGTTTAACTTGGTCGTCCATTAAACCATACTTGAGTTGTTGAAGATCAGAACGGATCGTACGTTAGATCGTATCTGAACTGAAGATCCAAATGGGTCGTACGTTAGACCGTATTGGAGTTGCAGAATGAGCCGTACGTTAGGCTGTATCTGAAGAAGAAAGTAGTCGTACGCTAGACTACACCCCGGAATATACCGTACGCTAGGCAGCATCTGAGGATTTGAATATCCAAATGGGTCGTACGTTAGACCGTATTGGAGTTGTTGAGAGTCAGAATGGATCGTACGTTAGACCGTATCTGAGTTGAAAGAGTCATATGTTGGGCTGAATCAGAATGAACCGTACGTTAGGCTGTATCTGATAATATTTGCAGAGAATATCTGGGGTGGGCTTAGAGATGCCACCATTAGGAGGATGTCAGAATGAATGTTGACACGGAGTATATCCGAGAGCTGTAGTTGAATCTTGAATGTAATTGATACGGATGTCCGTCTGAATGGACCTTTGTGTTGATTGTATCAAGAGGATAATTAACCTGAAAAATAACGTTAGCCTCATGCAATGTCATGATGCATGAGATGTTTTATGCCTGCGAACCTGGTATGCATGTGTATGCATGTATATATTATGTAAAGTATATGATGTGGAATGAAGTAAATGTGAGCGTTGTATGCAGGTATGTAATATGAAATGACGTAATGAATGCATTAGGCGTCTGAAACACTCTTCCAGGGAACTCTACTGGGGAGATAAGTCTCAGTCTTCTGGTCGGAGCTATTTGTATTGATGACCCTTCCTTAGCTGGGGATTTGGGTTCTGTCCAACGGGGCCTGGCTGGGGATAGAAGGGATGACCTTTCGGTAGGGCGATGCCGACCTCTTCTGGGGAATAATTGGCGTTGCCGGGGAATCGAATTAGTAACAGCCTCCTTGGAAAGCGTGGTTAGACCTTCTCCTCGATCCTGAAGTCGTGTAGTAATTGCTATTGCTATTTTAGGCATGCATTTTTGTAAACATTGGTCATATTCAAGTGCATAAGTCAATTCAAGTTAAATCAATGGACGTTTATGCAAACAAAACAGAGAGAGTAAAACAAAAGTATCTTTTTGGAAATAACATTGTATTAATTTTGAAAGAGAGCCTATAAACAGGCAATTCATGTACAAGGAGACAGAAATCCTAGTAAGAGGAAATCGTCAAGAAAACGAAGAGAAAGCTATGCGGAATAAGTCCTATTGATTTTGATTCCACTACTGTCATTATGTCTTCAAGCATCTCGTCTCCTGCTGTCGGATAGAAGTGATTGGCTTGTTCAGTCCCTGGAACTTGGTTGAAGCTGACAGAGAACGGGACATAGTCATACACTTTAATCCCTAATTTTTGCCTGGACCGCCTTTTCAGGTTTTCAGTCCACCGGGATGCCCTTTTTTGCCCAAGCCGCCTTTTCAGGTTTTCGACTTGCCGGGTGTACGTCTTTATATGTTTATCCCTAATTTTTGCCCGAACCCTTTTGGTTCGCCGGGATGCCCTTACTTTTGCCTAGGTACGTCGACCTAGCGGGTCTCTTTTATGCGTAGTATTTTTTTTACTATGTCAGCGTTCACAGGATGCGGGAAGTCTTCGCCATCCATTGTAGCAAGTATCATGGCTCCACCGGAGAATACCTTCTTAACTACAAGTGGCCCTTCGTGTGTGGGAGTCCATTTGCCTCTGGGATCACCTTGTGGTAGAATGATACGCTTGACCACCAAGGCGCCAAGTTGGTACACCTGTCTCTTGACCTTTTTGTTAAATGCTTGGGTCATGCGCTTCTGATATATCTGCCTATGACAAACAGCCGCAAGTCTCTTTTCATCAATCAGATTTATCTGATCGAGTCGAGTTTGAATCCATTCATCCTCATCTAAGCCTGCATCTTTCGCAATTCTTAGAGAGGGAATCTGAACTTCCACTGGTAAAACGGCTTCCATTCCATAGACTAAAGAGAAAGGGGTTGCCCCTGTCGAAGTGCGGTAACCATGAAGAGCAAACGGTAACATCTCATGCCAGTCTTTGTATGTTATTGTTATTTCTTGCATGACCTTCTTGATATTGTTAGCAGTCCCCACAACGCCATTCATCTTTGGCCGGTACGGAGAAGAGTTATAGTGCTTTATTTTGAACTGCGTGTAGAGTTCAGTTTAGTACCATTATCAGTGATAACTCTTTCAGGAGACAACAGGTTTCTCGAATGTATATTTGATAAGATCCATCTTAGAAATCAATAAAGTGGTATGATTCAACATATACTGTCTTAGTCGGCGAGCAGCCCAAGCCAAAGCACAGTAAGCTTTCTCGAGCTGTGAGTATCTTGTTTCACAGTCGGTACCTTTTGCTAAGGCAGTGTATGACATGCTCTTTTCGACCAGACTCGTCATGTTGCCCCAGCACACCCTATTGAATTTTCTAACACGGTCAAATACATAGTTAGAGGTCTTCCTTCAACTGGTAGCATTAGAATTGGAGGTTCTTGGAGATATTTCTTGATTTTGTCATTCATCATTCCATACCATCTCTTGATTTTTCTTTTTTGGTAATTTGAAGATGGGTTTGCAGGTAGCAGTCAAATGTGGGATGAATCGGGCAATGTAATTCGAGTGCCCCAAGAAACCTCTGACTTCTTTCTTGTCTATTTCAGTACCCAGATTTACAATTTCAATTGATTCCTCATGCGGCTGTATAGTCTTTCGTAGTACCAGTCTGGCAAGTTCTCTAGGGACTTCACAATCTTCCTCACTTCCATCCTCGGCTTGGTAGATCGGATTTTCAAAGTCATAATGGACAGTAGCAGAGTTATTACCAACAGGATCCAGAGTGGATATGGATCGGCAAATTGTTACGTGAGTGTGTGCAAGAAAACATAGCTTGTTTTGAAAAAAATGACAGGAAAGATAAAGAGCGCAATATTTGAATGCAAAAAGTCCATTGATTTATTGAATATGAATATGCTTATGAAATGACAAAACCCTTGAAAAATTAGCTATTATGCCCCGGGTATAGACACAATGCTTTGAAACACAAAAATAGCAATAACAATTACTCCTGACTAAAGGAAATCGGGATAGTGTCTTCAGCCTTCCAATTATTGGGTCCGTCACCAATTGTTGGGAAAATCCAGCTATCCAAGTCATAATCGTTATCAGTATCTTCCACAGCATTGACAGTCTCGTCATGATTAGGCAGAGGGGCAGTGATGCCATTAGGAGTCTCCGGAGGATCAGAGGTAGATGCCTGTATCTTTCCACTTCGAATGCCGCTTTCAACATGTTCACCTGTTAATATAAGTTCAGTGAAACCCAATGAGGAACTCCTCAATAGATGGCTGTAGAATGGGCCAGTCAGTGTGCTCATGAACATGTCCACTAATTCTCGATCAGTCATAGGGGGTTTGACTCTGCCAGCCAAATCTCTCCATTTCTGAGCATATTCTTTGAAGCTTTCTTTAGATCCCATAGTCATATTCTGCAACTGTAGCCGAGTAGGCGCTAGTTCAGAGTTATACTGGTAGTGCTTGTAGAAAGCTGTTGCTAAATCAGTCCAGGTGCGGATGTCAGAGCTCTCGAGCTGATAATACCACTCCAATTGTGTGCCAGACAGACTCTCTTGGAAGAAATGGATCCAGAGCTTCTTATTAGTGGTATACGGCTGAATCTTTCTCACGTAAGCTCTCAGATGCATCTGAGGACAAGATGCCCCATCATACTGAGTGAAAGCGGGGACCTTGAATTTGCGAGGAATGATCACATCGGAGACTAGACCCAAACTTTCAAAATCCAGACCGGGCGCCTTCTGACCTTCCATAGCTAGCATGCGTTCTTCCAGCAACTTGTACTTGCCATCTTTTGGAGAGTACTGTTCATTCTCGTAATCTTCATCGTCATCCTCAGGGTTGAAAGGATCAGCATTCTCATCTTCTGAATCTGTCTCTGTTTCCTCTTCTTGATCCTTCGGAATTCTGATTTTGATTCCCGCAGCCTGTCCTTTAAGCCTTCTTCCCGGGTTAATGTAACTCACAGCTTTCTTGTCTTTCTTTTTCTCGAGCAAGAGAGCTTTCAGTTCCTCCTGCCCCCTGGATAAGTTCAAGATCATCTCCTGGAGTTGAGCATTCTGAGCATGGAGATCCTTGACAGTTTGTTCGAGGTCCATTTTTCTGTGTGGAGGAAAACCGTGAGAACACTGATCCCTTTAGAGTACCTGTTATGCTATGTTATGCTATGCAATGCATGAAATGTTTTCAAGGCCTTTTGGAATTTAACTTTGCATAAACTACCGAAAAGGGAAACTTTTTTTTTGTTTTTTTTTTTTGTTTTTTTTTCATACAAAACAGAGCAAAGTTAAATCCCTAAGTCCTTGAAATGGTTAGTACAATGTTATGATGTCATGATGTTATGATGTTATGATGTTATGATGTTATGAGGTTAAATAAATAACAAGCACAAGCAAGTCACACAACCATCATTCCTAGGTTTTAAGGCTTGCATGAGTTCCATAGGTAAGTACCCTCCCCACTGAGGTTTAGTTGGTTCAACCTGTCCTAGAATAGTAACCGGGTTCTAGAAGGATCTCAAATCATCGACCTTTCTTTAAGTCCGCTTCAGTGCAACACCAAGTGGTTGACCAAAACTTCCCTAAAGTCCAATCTCAAAGAGTGTAGTATCGAGTATCAACCAACTCCAGTCGGAACCGAAGTCAGTTATCTCACTACTTTCTAATAGCTAGGATGAGTCAATTAGGGTTCTAAAGGTCTGGTTAATGCTTTAATGACACCACGCGGAAGCCAAATTTTTCCTCAAGTGAACATGAGGAACATCAGGACATCCAAAGTGTCACATTAACCGTAGCCATCATTTTAACCATTCCAGTATACGCCGGATAGTCGCGATGATCTATTGCTACTTACCTAAGGTACACTAGATCCGGGTGTAGGATCTTTCACTCAAAAATACCCAAGCAATCCCTTAAAAGTAAATCAAACAATTCAAATAAGTGATCTTGTTTTAAGGTAACCTCTCTTTTTAAGGTCCCCAGCAGAGTCGCCAGTTCTGTCATACGGTGAACTGACTTGGGGTGTTTTGCTTTTTATCGCAATGTCGCGGATAGCAAGAGTCGCCACCGACTTTTCTTTTATCCAATAAGGAAAGGTGGAAAAGAACAGGAAAGACCTCAATAGATTTTGGGTTCGGGAGGTACATTATACAAAGGGAAGGTATTAGCACCCTTTGTATCCATGGTTATCCATGGGCTCTTAATTGCTGGATCACTTATATTTTTGTCTGAAAAGTGTCGGTGAATTGTTAAAAAAATGTTTGAAAGAGAGTTTAACTTTGTAATGATTCTCGTATGAATGTATACAAAGTATTTATCTCATTTGATTTTGAAAATGGTTTAGAAAAATATAACTCGGTAATGATTCTAGTATGAATGTATACCAAGTGGTAATTTTCTAGGATTGGTAAAGTGTAAAGTGTGAGGGGTGGAAAATGTTTTAGATTATGATCCAGCAATTGAGAGTTATACCTTCCTGAGGTCGTTATGGGCTTTTCCTATCCTTATGAGGGTAAAACTGTCCTTACTATTGAGAAGTAAGTAATTTTACCCTTTGGATGTAAAAGGGGCATCGTAGGGTCATCGATTGGTCATTGAAGGCAACAGTTGTGAGGATACCTTAGCATTCGAAGGGACTATCATCATTTAACCGTAGGCTACACCGAAGGGTCATCGAGGGACAAAATCGTGTTTCGAAGGCAACATCCGAGGGACTATGATGATTTTACCGAAGGGTCTTTGCTAAGGATATCCCCATATTCGCGGGACATGACCGTAATATTGTAATCGTGGGGTAATAACGAGAGGTCCGATATCATTTAATTAAAGTCCATGTTTTAAATTCATTAGGTAATTAGGATGATTAATTAAAATCAATACATTAAGAATCAATACATTGAAATTAATTAGACAATCAATATGAATCTTCACATTAAAGTGAAATAATTTAGAATCCATCTCCATGAAGGCTTCCCATGCGTAAAGTGGAGTACCTATTTCTTCGGAAGTATGCTAGCCTTTACACCATGAACACACGGATTAAAGCATCGAGGTAAAATACAATTGGAAATTGCACCATAAAATAAATATAACAGCCAGGAACTTAAGCCAAATAATGCAGAATCATCATTAGGTAAACATAAAATGGGCAATAAAGAGGCAAAGCAGCCCCTGGCCCGTTCGCTTCTGCTTCGCCTAGCGAAGGCTCAGCGAAGGCTCGCTGCGGGCTCGCCTAGCGATGAGCTAGCGAGCGGCCACGGGTTTGAAATTATGACCTCAATCAGCAGCATGGCCTATGGCCTCTAACTCATAGTTATATGGCTCAGTTTCACAATGTTCAAGCATATTTAAATTCTCATGCAAAGCTTCAAAATGTTTATGAATTCAATTATGATATCCTCCACTAATTAAGAACATGAAGTGGTACCATATACCAAAAGAGAGTACAAAACGATGTCACATGCAAATTAAGACACTCATGCGGTACCACATGCAAAATAAGAATACCAAGTGATAATCATGTGTAAATTAATATCCTAAAGTGATATCATATGCCAATTAAGAAACTAAAACGATAATAGTGAGGCAAACCTGTTTGCAAATCGAGTTGCAACCTTGAATTGGCGAGCCGGATTGAGTTGGGCGGCGGTAGCTTCGGAGCGGGTAAGCGGCCTTCAGGGTTTCCGCCTTCTGAACTCTTTGGATCAGCAGGGTTTCTGTGTTCCTCCCTCTGGATGCGTGTTTCCGTCCGTCTTCGTCCGTCTCTGTGTGTTCTTTTTCGTGGCAGCAGAGCATGTATTTATAGTAGTGGCAATGGTGACCTAATGGGCTTAAAATGAAGTCCAAAAATTCAAATTCTCGCAAGCTTCGCTAGGCGAAGGAATTGCTCGCCTAGCGAGCAAACTAGGTCTGGGCTTTTTTGCTGGATCTGATGCTTCGCTGGGCGAGTGGTATGATGCAATGTTCGCTAGGCGAAGCCGCTGCTCGCCTAGCGAGCAAACTGTTTTGGGCCGCCTGTGGATTGGGCCTGTAGTGAGCTGGGCTCTTGTCCATTTGGCATCAGTGCCTTGCAGAACAAGTCAGAGGGTCTTGGAAAATGCTTTGTAACACCAATGTGCAAATTTTGGGGTATGACATGGGTCATGCTCTGATAGATGTAACATCGGGAGGGAACCTTTTGACTGTTGTTGTTGATGGTTTTGAACTAGATTACATGTGAATGTTACATGTTTTACATGATTGAGTTGATCTCTATCCGCTGCGTAATTGTGCAAATACTTTATGTTAAATTAAATAAATGAGCATGACTGTTATATTTTTTAAATGATGTGGAATAATTGTGTGACACCCTTGGTGCATAATTACTCTGATTTTGTGTTTATTATTTTAATCAATATTTGGGGGTATTTTAGAAGGGTGTTACATTAGTGGTATCAGAGCATAGTCGGTCGAATCGAGTCGTAATTATTCTGTTTCCCCTGTACGGGATAGGTGTTGTGTAACCCTATCAGTACTTATTGTTTTAGCTTGTTGGGTTTCAGAATAGAGATGGCTGGAAGAGGTAGAGATGATGCTGCAATTGCTGAGGCTCTGGGTATGCTAGCCGGAGTACTTGGAGGGAATCCGAATGTTGTGGGAATGGGAGCTGCTCGTCAACTGAGTGAGTTCCAGAAGAACAATCCTCCAATGTTCAAGGGAGCATACGATCCAGATGGTGCTCAGAAGTGGTTGAAGGAGATAGAGAGAATCTTCCGAGTGACTGAGTGTGCCGAGAACCAGAAGGTCAGGTTCGGTACGCATATGCTGTCAGAGGAAGCTGATGATTGGTGGGTTGCTACCCGCACTGAGTTGGAATCTGCTGGAAATGCTGAGATCACTTGGGCTGTGTTCAGAGAGAGATTCCTGAGGAAGTATTTTCCAGAGGATGTTAGAGGGAAGAAAGAGATAGAATTTTTGGAATTGAAGCAGGGTAACAAGTCTGTTACAGAGTATGCTGCTAAGTTCACAGAGCTGTCAAAGTATTACACTCCCTATAGTGAGGATACTGGGGAATTTTCCAAATGTGTGAAGTTTGAGAACGGGTTGCGTCCCGAGATCAAGCAGGCGATTGGATATCAGCGAATCAGGGTGTTTTCTGACTTGGTTGACTGTTGCAGGATTTTTGAACAGGATTCCAAGGCCAGAGCAGAGAGCTATCAGCAGAGGGTTGATAGGAGAGGTAAGAATCAGATTGATCGTGGGAAACCATATGCAGCTGGCAAAGGTTTCCAGAGGCAGAATGGGATTAAGAGGCCTAGTGGGGGAGACTCTAGTGCTCCTGTTAAGTGTTATAGATGTGGTCGGGCTGGACATCGTGTTCATGAGTGTACCAGTGCTGAGATGAAGTGTTTCAAGTGTGGTAAAGGTGGTCATTTGGCTGCAGAGTGCCGGTTGAAGACTGTAACTTGTTTCAACTGTGAAGAGTTGGGTCATATCAGTCCACAGTGTCCTAAGCCGAAGAACGAGAATCAGTCAGGAGGCAAGGTCTTTGCTTTATCGGGTTCTGAGACTTCTGCAGATGATCGTTTGATCCGAGGTACGTGTTGTATTAATGGCTTCCCTCTTGTAGCTATTATTGACACCGGTGCTACTCATTCCTTTATATCTTTGGATTGTGCTGTGAAACTTAAGTTAGAGATATCTGAGATGCGTAGTAGTATGGTGATTGATACTCCTGCGAAGGGTTCAGTGACTACTACTTCTGTTTGTTTGAATTGTCCTTTGAGTATTTTTGGTAGAGACTTTGGGATAGACCTTGTGTGTCTTCCACTAGTGCAGATTGACGTTATCTTGGGTATGAACTGGTTGGTGTTTAACCGAGTTTCTATCAACTGTTTTGATAAGACTGTGATATTTCCTGAGATTGAAGAAGGAAAGAGTTTGTTTCTATCAGCGAGGCAGGTGAGTGAGGAAGTAGCAGATGGGGCAGAGTTGTTTATGCTGTTAGCGACTTTGGAGGCTAAAGATAAACTGGTGATTGGCGATCTAGCTGTGGTGTGTGATTTTCCTGATGTGTTCCCGGAAGAGGTGAATGAATTGCCGCCAGAGCGTGAAGTTGAGTTCTCGATTGATTTGGTACCTGGTACTAGACCGATATCGATGGCTCCGTATCGTATGTCTGCTGTTGAGTTAGCTGAATTGAAGAGTCAGCTGGAAGATCTGTTGGATAAGAAATTTATTCGTCCGAGTGTGTCACCGTGGGGTGCACCAGTGTTGTTGGTTAAGAAGAAAGAAGGTACTATGAGGTTGTGTGTGGACTATAGGCAACTGAATAAAGTGACGATCAAGAATCGGTATCCTTTGCCGAGGATTGATGATTTGATGGATCAATTGGTTGGTGCGAGTGTGTTCAGCAAAATAGATTTGAGATCTGGGTATCATCAGATACGTGTGAAAACTGAAGATATTCAGAAGACTGCTTTCAGAACAAGGTATGGACATTATGAGTATTCTGTAATGCCTTTTGGTGTGACTAATGCGCCTGGAGTATTTATGGAGTATATGAATAGGATTTTCCATCCGTACCTGGACAAGTTTGTTGTGGTGTTTATTGACGATATTTTGGTGTATTCGAAATCTGAAGAAGAGCATGCTGAGCATTTGAGAGTGGTTTTAGAAGTTCTACGAGAAAAGAAGTTGTTTGCTAAACTCTCTAAATGTGAATTTTGGTTAGAAGAGGTTAGTTTTCTTGGTCATGTGATTTCAAGAGGTGGTGTCGCTGTTGATCCTTCTAAGATAGAAGCGGTATCTAAGTGGGAAGCTCCGAAGTCTGTTGCTGAGATTCGAAGTTTTCTTGGTTTGGCTGGTTATTATAGGAAATTCATTGAGGGATTTTCTAAGTTGGCGTTACCGTTGACGATGTTGACTAGAAAGGGGCAAGCGTTTGTTTGGGACTCAAAATGTGAAGGAGGTTTCCAAGAGTTAAAGAAAAGGTTGACTACTGCTCCTATTCTGATATTACCGAGTTCGTCGGAACCATTTGAGGTTTACTGTGATGCTTCATTGTTGGGTTTGGGTGGTGTGTTGATGCAGAATAAGCAGGTTATAGCTTATGCTTCGAGACAGCTAAGAGTTCATGAGAGGAACTATCCAACACATGATTTAGAGTTGGCAGCTGTGGTATTTGTTCTGAAGTTATGGAGGCATTATTTGTATGGATCAAGATTTGAAGTTTTCAGTGACCATAAAAGTTTGAAGTATTTGTTTGATCAGAAAGAGCTGAATATGAGACAGAGGAGATGGTTAGAATTCTTGAAGGATTATGATTTTGGTTTGAATTACCATCCGGGTAAAGCAAACGTAGTAGCTGATGCATTGAGTCGGAAATCATTGCATATGTCTATGTTAATGGTTAAGGAATTGGATTTGATTGAGCAGTTTAGAGACTTGAGTTTGGTGTGTGAGAGTACTCACAATAGTGTTAAATTGGGTATGCTGAAGTTAACAAGTGGTATTTTGGATGAGATTAGAGAGGGTCAGAAATCCGATATGCTTTTGGTTGATAAGTTGACTCTAGTGAATCAAGGTCAAGGTGGTGAATTCAGAGTTGATGAGAATGGTGTTTTGAGATTTGGTAATCGGGTGTGTGTTCCGGACGTTGCCGAACTTAAGAAGAGTATTCTTGAGGAAGGACATCGTAGTGGTCTGAGTATTCATCCTGGAGCTACGAAGATGTATCATGATTTGAAGAAGTTATTTTGGTGGCCGGGAATGAAGAGAGAAATTGCGAGTTTTGTTTATTCCTGTTTGACTTGTCAGAAGTCAAAGATTGAGCATCAGAAGCCGTCTGGGCTAATGCAACCGTTGGCTATTCCAGAGTGGAAGTGGGATAGTATCAGTATGGATTTTGTTTCTGGTTTACCGAGGACAAGTAAGAATTTTGAAGCTATTTGGGTGATTGTTGACAGATTGACGAAATCGGCTCATTTCATTCCGATCAGAATGGATTATCCGTTAGAGAGATTAGCTGAGTTGTATATTGAGAAGATTGTAAGTTTGCATGGTATTCCGTCGAATATTGTTTCAGACAGAGATCCTAGATTTACATCGAAGTTCTGGGAAGGTTTGCAGAGGGCATTGGGAACTAAGCTGGGATTGAGTTCTGCATATCATCCGCAGACTGATGGTCAGACTGAGAGGACGATTCAGTCACTAGAGGATCTTTTGAGAGCTTGTGTTTTGGAAAAAGGAGGTGCTTGGGATTGTTATTTGCCTTTGATTGAGTTTACCTACAACAATAGTTTTCATTCGAGTATTGGTATGGCACCGTTTGAAGCTTTGTATGGTAGGAGATGTCGGACACCTTTATGTTGGTATGAGTCCGGTGAGAGTGTTGTGGTTGGACCGGAGATTGTTCAACAGACAACGGAAAAGATTAAGATGATTCAGGAGAAGATGAGAATTGCTCAGAGTCGTCAGAAGAGTTATCATGACAAGAGGAGGAAGTCACTCGAGTTTCAAGAGGGAGACCATGTGTTTCTTCGCGTTACTCCGATAACTGGTGTTGGTCGAGCTTTGAAGTCGAAGAAGTTGACACCTCGATTTATTGGTCCGTATCAGATTTTGGAAAGGATAGGAGAGGTAGCCTATCGTATCGCTTTACCGCCGTCACTTGCGAATTTGCATGAGGTTTTTCATGTGTCTCAGTTGAGGAGATACATTCATGATCCGTCGCATGTAGTCCAAGTAGATGATGTACAGGTGAGGGATAACCTGACTGTTGAAACATCACCTATGAGGATCGAGGATCGAGAGTTGAAGCAGTTGCGGGGTAAAGAGATTTCCTTGGTGAAGGTAGCTTGGGGAGGACCAGCAGTTGGCAACGCGACTTGGGAACTGGAGAGTAAGATGAAGGAGTCTTATCCAGAGTTGTTCGCTTGAGGTATGTTTTCGAGGACGAAAACTCTTTTAGTGGGGGAGAGTTGTAACACCCCAATAAAATAAAATAATTATTTAAAATTGAATTAATAGTATATTATTAATTTAATTAAATAATTATATTATTATTATGGGATTATTTTAATTATTTTGGAATAATAATTATTATTGGAAAATATATAAGTGTGAAATGAGGAAAGAGAATCCCATTTAGTAAAGAAGTGTTTTCACGTGAAAACAGAGAAACTGCAGAGAAGAGGAAAAGGGCAGAGGCAGAGCAAGAGGAAGAAAGTTGGAGAAGAGGAAGAGCTTGAACTCAAAGAATTGCCGGATTATCTCAGGTAAAGGGGGTTTATCGTCGATTAATGGGTATTATGGGATAATATGTAATGGGTAGTGATAAGCCGTTGATTTAACCCTAATTGGGACTGTATATGCTGAAATGATGTGGAATAAACTGTGTTAAAACTGTAAATTGAATCGATAGTTGTGTGAGTCGTAAATGTTAGACTATGGCACGGATCCCAATTAAAAACTTGAATCGGCACTACCAATCTAGAGACAAATTGGGTTTTAGATGCGGGAGCAGCCGGGAAAACCGGATAGGCGTTAAGCTAACGGAACTTTGGAATAACTCAGAAAATCTGAGTCTGCGCGCGAACGGTCGACCATAGAGTCGGCGTGCGCTGACCCGTAGGGCATGCGCCGACTGCATGCGTCGACGCAAGGCATTTTTCGCCGACCCGTGACTTAAGCGTCGACCCTATGCGTCGACGCAAGGAGTTTTGCGCTGACTCCCTCCAGTTGAGCAGAGCCTTTGCGCCGACCAGCGAGCTTTGAGCTGACCCCTATGGTCGACGAAAAGCCTTCATTCTTTGTTCATGGACGTGCATAATGGTTTTGTCATCATCGAAACTGGATATCGTATGTTGCAGAGTGGAAAAATGGATATGTTAATGTTGTGTACATAATTGAGAGCTGGCCTATGTTGGCACGTGATGTAATAGGGATTATATCCCGCTGTTGTGAGCCGTATAGGTATTAGTAGAGAGTGCTAATACGGTGTTTAATTGACTTACATGATAATGATGTGTTGATTGATGTATGATGGCATGCCTAATGATGTGAATGTATATATATTGCCTGTGTTGTGAATGGACTTTTGTATGGCTTAGAGTGTGAGCTTATGTCCGTTGTGAATTGTTGTTGATGCTGCATTGCTAGATGATTAGCGTGTATAGCATAGCCTTTGGGGCTGTAGCTAATTCCCATGGTGAGGAATTAGTGAGTGAATCATTGTGGATTTGTTGTTGATGTTTGCATGCTAGATGATTAGTGTGCATAGTCTAGCCTTTGGGGCTGTAGCTAATTCCCATGGTGAGGAATTAGTGAGTGAGTCATTAGATCTCAAATGAGTGGGACTAGTGAGCTTAGTAGCCGTATCTGGGTTTGATCGGTGAGCTTGAGCTATATGTTCAAGAATAGTCGGTACCGCATGTGTGGAGTCTCATTGCATAAATATCCGTATGGCGTATAATATGAATGGATGTATTCCAATATTATACGTGTGTTCGTGTTGTTGTTAAGTATGATTTGAGATTATACTTGTGTTTTATGTTGGGGTTGAGCATGATGTTAAGTTGATGTGCTGATACTGAATGTATGTTGCAGTTAGGGTGATTGGTGTGTTGAATTACTTAACATGACATAATATTTTATAATGCCTATTTATCGATTGAGGAACTCACCCTTACAACTATTTTTCAGGTAACGAGAAATGAGTTGAGTAGAAGCTATGCTTGGAGTCTAGTGTAGTCTCCATAGTGGGTCATGCTCTGATAGATGTAACATCGGGAGGGAACCTTTTGACTGTTGTTGTTGATGGTTTTGAACTAGATTACATGTGAATGTTACATGTTTTACATGATTGAGTTGATCTCTATCCGCTGCGTAATTGTGCAAATACTTTATGTTTAAATTAAATAAATGAGCATGACTGTTATATTGTTTAAATGATGTGGAATAATTGTGTGACACCCTTGGTGCATAATTACTCTGATTTTGTGTTTATTATTTTAATCAATATTTGGGGGTATTTTAGAAGGGTGTTACAAGTGGTACATTAGGGAATTCTCCGCAACGGTCGATGAGGATAACATCTTCTCTGAGATTAGAACACCAACGGATGTCTGAATGGGAGAGTGCCATTATCCTTTGAGACCATTTCAGATTTTGATCATTCTTCAAGACTGATTGAGGAAGGTGCGAAATAAACCACCTAGACAATAAAGGTATGCAGCACATGAGAGTCCCTTGCCTTTTCATAGTACGAGCGTGAAGGGAATGCAAAATGTCTCAAAGCAAGGTAGGCACAGGGTTATGAGTGAGAAATATCTTAATAGCATTCATGTCTATGAATTGGTCGGGATTAGGGAATAACACCAAGCCATAGATTAGCAATGCTAGAACATCTTCAAAAGCATGGACATTCATAACTTTTAGGAATTCTCGGGCCTTATTTATCAGAAATTTGGCAAGTAAACCTTCCATTCCACTCCTTGTTACCCAATTGGTTTCAATGTCGGACTTTGTCAGGTGTAAAGCTGTGGCAACTTCTTCAGACTTTGGCATCTTTTCTAAACCACTGAAAGGTATTTGATCAAGGATAAATATCCCAAGCAACTTGGAGAATTCTTCTAATGTGGGTACCAACTGATAATCGGGGAAAGTGAAGCAATGATGTTTAGGATCGAAGAACTGGAATAGAACTCTCATCATATCTTCTTTGAAACCAGTGGTAACCAAATTGAGGAGATGACCATGTTTCTTGATGAACTGAGCCTGATCGGGAAGCTCTGACACTAAATCCTTTAGTTGAGGAGAGATTGCTACAAGATTGATCCGGATGGTCTTCTTGGAAGCCATGACCTGTTTAACAGAACAAAGCTAAATCCCTAAGTCCTTGAAATGGTTAGTACAATGTTATGATGTTATGATGTTATGATGTTATGAGGTTATGTAAATAGCAAGCACAAGCAAGTCACACAACAATCACTCCTAAGTTTTAAGGCTTGCATGAGTTCCATAGGTAAGTACCCTCCCCACTGAAGTTTGGTTGGTTCAACCTGTCCTAGAATAGTAACCGGGTTCTAGAAGGATCTCAAATCATTGACCTTTCTTTAAGTCCACTTCAGTGCAACACCAAGTGGTTGACCAAAGCTTCCCTAAAGTCCAATCTCAAAGAGTGTAGTATCGAGTATCAACCAACCCCAGTCGGAACCGAAGTCAGTTATCTCACTACTTTCTAATGGCTAGGATGAGTCAATTAGGGTTCTAAAGGTCTGGTTAATGCTTTGATGACACCACGCGAAAGCCAAATTTTTCCTCAAGTAAACATGAGGAACATCAGGAGATCCAAAGCATCACATTAACCGTAGCCATCATTTTAACCATTCCAGTATACGCCGGATAGTCGCGATGATCTATTGCTACTTACCTAAGGTACACTAGATCCGGGTGTAGGATCTTTCACTCAAGCATTCCCTTAAAAGAAGGAACAATTTGAAAACATAAATGATTTAAGGTGACTTCTCTCTGTTTGTCCCCAGCAGAGTCGCCAGTTCTGTCATACGGTGAACTGACTTTGGGTGTTTTGCTTTTAATGGCAATGTCGCGGATAGCAAGAGTCGCCACCGACTTTTCTTTTATCCAATAAGGAAAGGTGGAAAAGAACAGGAAAGACCTTAATTAGATTTTGGGTTCGGGAGGTACATTATACAAAGGGAAGGTGTTAGCACCCTTTGTATCCATGGTTATCCATGGGCTCTTAATTGCTTGATCACTTATGTTTTTCTTGTCTGAAAAAGTGTGTGAGAGCTGTTTAGAAAATGTTTTGAAAAGAGAATTTAACTTTGTAATGATTCTTGTATGAATGTATACAAAGTGGTTATCTCGTTTAGTTTTGAAAGTTATTTAGAAAAATATAACCTGACAATGATTCTAGTACGAATGTATGCCAAGTGGTGATTTTCTAATGGAGGTTTTGAAAAGTGTGAGGTGTGAAAAGTAGTTTTAGTGGTGAGCAAGCATTTAGGAGTTATACCTACCCAAGGTCTTTATTGGCATTTCCTATCCTTATGAGGGTAAAACTGTCCTTACTATTGAGAAGTAAGTAGTTTTATCCTTTGGATGTAAAAGGGTCATCGTAGGGTCATCGATTGGTCATTGAAAGCAACGGTTGTAAGGATACCTTAGCATTCGGAGGGACTATCATCATTTAACCGTAGGCTACACCGAAGGGTCATCGAGGGACAAAGGCAACATTCGAGGGACTATGATGACTTAACCGAAGGGTCTTTACTAAGTGTATCCCCATATTCGCGGGACATGACCATAATACTGTAATTGTAGGGTAACAAAAGAGAGGTCCAAGATCGCATATTAAAAAGCAAAGTTTTACAATTAATTAGATAGCCGTAGTCGATTAAGTAATTAGGTCCATATTAAAATCAGTACATTAAGATCAATTAAGCCATCAGGGTGGATCTTCACCATGAAATTAATACATTAAAATCAATTGAGTAATTCAGGGTGAATCCCCATAAGGGTATCCCACACATAAAGTGGAATACCTAGCCGACCATTTCCTCGGGAATATGTAAACCTTTACACAATCCAGCACACGGGTTAGAGCATCAAAGTAAAGTATAATTGAAAATTGCACTACAACACAACAGTCATAATCTCAGGCCAAATGATGCAGAATTATAATAAGTCTTGGTTAGATAGACATAAGGCAGAATAGAAAAGAAACTAAGCAGCCACTGTCCCGTTCGCCTCTGCTTCGCCTAGCGAAGGCTCAGCGAATGCTCGCTACAGGCTCGCTTAGCGATGTGCTAGCGAGCGGCCACGGGTTTGGAGTTTGACAGCAGCATGACCTCCGAAAACCTGAACTTTTATGGCATTTGATTACAGGAATAGCATGGACAAACATTCATGATATTCAAGCATATTTAAATTCGCACGTGAAATCAAATTACATATTCGAAACTTCAATCATGATGCTTTATGTATATAAAGATTACCGATTAAAAGCATAAAACAATAGTGATGCGCAAACCTGTTTGCAACTAAGCTGCTATGTTGGAGAGACTGATCACTTTTGATATCGGATGGAGTTGGGCGGCGGTAGCTTCGGAGCGGAGGAGCGGCCTTCAGGGTTTCTCTATTCGGAACTCTCTAAGGTAGCCTCCAGGGTTTCTGTGCCAGGGTTTCCGTCTGTCCCTCTTTGTCCCCGAAGCTTGGCTATTTATAATGCTCTTGTTGTGACCTAATGGGCTCAGAATGAAGCCCAGAAATTCTGATATTCGCAAGCTTCGCTAGGCGAAGGAGTTGCTCGCCTAGCGAGCAAGCTAGTTTGGGCTTTTACTGGATCTGATGCTTCGCTGGGGCGAGTGTCATAACGAAGTGTTCGCTAGGCGAAGGAATTACTCGCCTAGCGAGCAGGCGAGTTTGGGCCATTTTCTGAATTGGGCCATTTGTGAGCTGGGTCTTGGTTCCTTTACGGTCAATGTCTTGGAAAACAAGTTGGAGTGCCTTAGAAATGCCTTGTTATATTAACGGGCAAATTTTGGGGTATGACACTATAAATATGAATATTTCGTTTACCTACCATTGAATCAAACTCTTTTATTTGTTTAGTTTTTCTTTTCTGATGGTAAATACTAAATATAGAGTTTTTAATGAGTTTGGTGAAAGTATATATATAGTTATAATTTAAGCATTTTGGTGTAGCTTTATGTTTGATGGTGATATAAGTGTATTTTAGGAACCACAATACAAGTTACAACAGAGTGAGGTTTCAATAAAGTTTTGGAGTTTGGTTTTATATTACTTTCCTTTCTCCATATAAAAGGACAATTTTCTCATTTGGAAAATCAAAAGTGAAGTAAAAACGTTATTGGTGTTGTGTTGTAAACTTTTGATAAGAGAATACTTTCTAGATAATGACTAAAGAATTGTAGGGTTGTCACTTTCTATCTTTTCTTTATTCTTTATAATATTTCAACTTAATTTAGATTTTTTCCCCAACTTTGGTTGCATTCTTCATATATTTATTTTTCAAAATTTTCAATTATAGTGTAAGAATCATTTCAATGAAATCAAATGGAAAAGTCAAAAATAATGTTAGGCCTACTGGAATTGAAATGCATATTTTAGTATATGCAATGTATCCATTAATGCATCCTTATAAGATCAATCAATGTGAATCAAAATTTTATTAATAGAACAGAAAATTAAAATGATAGTATGTCTATTTAATTTAATCACATAAAAAATGTCTATGACATTTAATATATTTGATACTTTTATATAATTTTTTTATTAATGTTCTTAAATTGTGAAGGAAGAGAGAGAGAGAGAGAGAGAGAGAGAGAAGATAAATCATATCACAAAGTTTTTTACAAAAACAATTTATATTGAAATCAAAATTAAACAAAAAATACACGTTTATATTTTGACACGTGTGAATATTAAAAAAAGCGGACAAAAAATTTATTTGGATTTAAAGTGAAATGGAAACTCTTATATAAGGAGGAAGTGAGGGAGCACCTAGATCCAAAACAATAATGGAAAATTGGATAAAAAATGGGGAAATTAAAATTAGGGTTTGGAAATGAATAATAAAAAAAATTAAGAAAAAAATAAAGGAAGAAAGATGAATTTTGTTTTGTGTGTTGTTTTAGTGTATGATTAACGAATGAATGTGATATGTATCCTTAAATGGAAAAATTACCCTTTAACTTCCTTTAACTTCCTCTTAGGATTTATAAATTTATCATTACAGAGAAAACTGTTTTATGACAAAATTACCTTTTAACTTCCTCTTTGTCTTTATAAATTTATCATTACAGAGAAAACTGTTTTTATATTTTATTTTTCTACTCATCACCACATAATAAAACCAACCTTCATGTACATTTGAGATCAATTAACCGCTACATAATTTCTTGGTTTCATTCTCTCAACCGACCATCATTCTCTTGACAGTTACAATTTTATTTGCTCAACCGATCATCATCCTTTTGGAAGTCATGATTTCATTCTCTCAACTACTCATCATCCTCTCGGCGGCTCTCAATGCTTTGAAATTAAAATTTATTCTATCTTCATCCCACAAAAGAAAAATTTAAACTTTAAGAGCTTTCATATGAAGGTTCCTCCTTATCCATATTCAATTATAACTTTTTTTCACCATTCTCTTCCATAATATATTCATAAACTTATTAATGGGGAAATTTGTGAGGTGATAGAGAGTCGGTTGCAAAGGTATGATATGCGATCGAAGGGCGAGTCTTTGACAAGAAACATATAGGTTTTTGTAGGCCTGTCCCATGGTGGAGATGAACACCAACGCAAAAGCATGGTTCATATACTACTGACTCAGAAAATGTCATCCATGGTGACAGTGAGATTTTCTTTTACATATTCTGTAGTCTTTTTTATTTCATTTGTATTTTGATTATATTTCTTCTTTTAATAATAAGAATATTTTTAACCTCTGTTTTGATAATGGTTTTTCTATTCCGAAGCTTGCATATGGGAGATTATTTCTTTACATTTTTACAAACTGTATTATTCATAATCAAATTTATCTTTGTTATATAGATGTTGTTAATAACAAAGATTCTCTCATTCCAAAAATCATAAAGGTTCGATATGGACCCAAAGATGAATTTGGAGTGTTTCTCACTTCCCATTAGGGGTGGCAAACAGGCATGCCCGCCCCGTTTAGGCCCGCCCCACAAAAGCCCGCAAAAAAACGGGGCGGGGCGGGGCGGGGCGGTCATAGTTGAGGATGTAGGCCTAAAACATAGACCCGCCCCGCAAAAAAGTGAGGGCGGGACAGGGAAAGCCCGCGGGCACTGCACTATTTAAGCTTAAAAACGCAAAAATTTATGTAAATACACGTGCCCGAAAAAGCCCGCGAAAAAAACAGGGCGGGGCGGTGCGGACACATTTGAGGGTGAGGGTCTAAATCCTAAGCCCGCCCCGCACAAAAGTGCAGGCAAAACGTGCATGCACCGCGGGCCGAGCCCGTTTTGCCACCCCTACTTCCCATTTTCTAAACAGCATCTAACTTGAATTGAAATATGTCAAATTTTGTCTCTCTATTCAACTTAAACACAATATTTTCTCTTGCAATTACACATATTACATTTTTTTTCCAAATCTATATTAACTTTTTTATTCTTGACAGTAAAGATTAACATTTAGTTATGAACATAATGCTATAAATATGAATATTTCGTTTACCTGCCATTGAATCAAACTCTTTTATTTGTTTAGCTTTTTTTTTCTGATGGTAAATACTAAATATAGAGTTTTTAATGAGTTTGGTGAAAGTATATATATAGTTATAGTTTAAGCATTTTGGTGTAGCTTTATGTTTGATGGTGATATAAGTGTATTTTAGGAACCACAATACAAGTTACAACAGAGTGAGGTTTCAATAAAGTTTTGGAGTTTGGTTTTATATTACTTTCCTTTCTCCATATAGAAGGACAATTTTCTCATTTGGAAAATCAAAAGTGAAGTAACAACGTTATTGTTGTAGTGTTGTAAACTTTTGATAAGAGAATACTTTCTAGATAATGACTAAAGAATTGTAGGATTTTCACTTTCTATCTTTACTTTTTTCTTTATAATATTTCAACTTAATTTAGATTTTTTCCCCAACTTTGGTTGCATTTTTCATATATTTATTTTTCAATATTTTCAATTATACTGTAAAAATCATTTCAATGAAATCAAATGGAAAAGTCAAAAATAATGTTAGGCCTACTGGAATTGAAATGCATATTTTAGTATATGCAATGTATCCATTAATGCATCCTTATAAGATCAATCAATGTGAATCAAAATTTTATTAATAGAACAGAAAATTAAAATGATAGTATGTCTATTTAATTTAATCACATAAAAAATATCTATGACATTTAATATATTTGATACTTTTATATAATTTTTTTATTAATGTTCTTAAATTGTGAAGGAAGAGAGAGAGAGAGAGAGAGAGAGAGAGAGAGAGAGAGAGAGAGAGGAGATAAATCATATCACAAAGTTTTTTTACAAAAACAATTTATATTAACATCAAAATTAAACAAAAAATACACGTTTATATTTTGACACGTGTGAATATTAAAAAAAGCCGACAAAAAATTTATTTGGATTGAAAGTGAAATGGAAACTCTTATATAAGGAGGAAGTGAGGGAGCACCTAGATCCAAAACAATAATGGAAAATTGGATAAAAAATGGGGAAATTAAAATTAGGGTTTGGAAATGAATAATAAAAAAAAATAAGAAAAAAATAAAGGAAGAAAGATGAATTTTGTTTTGTGTGTTGTGTTAGTGTATGATTGACGAATGAATGTGATATGTATCCTTAAATGGAAAAATTACCCTTTAACTTCCTCTTTGGATTTATAAATTTATCATTACAGAGAAAACTGTTTTATGACAAAATTACCTTTTAACTTCCTCTTTGTCTTTATAAATTTATCATTACAGAGAAAATTGTTTTTATATTTTATGTTTCTACTCATCACCACATAATAAAACTAACCTTCATGTACATTTGAGATCAATTAACCGCTACAAAATTTCTTGGTTTCATTCTCTCAACCGACCATCATTCTCTTGACAGTTACAATTTTATTTGCTCAACCGCTCATCATCCTTTTGGAAGTCATGATTTCATTCTCTCAACTACTCATCATCCTCTCGGCGGCTCTCAATGCTTTGAAATTATAATTTATTCTATCTTCATCCCACAAAAGAAAAATTAAACTTTAAGAGCTTTCATATGAAGGTTCCTCCTTATCCATATTTAATTATAACTTTTTTTCACCATTCTCTTCCATAATATATTCATTAAACTTATTAATGGGGAAATTTGTGAGGTGATAGAGAGTCGGTTGCAAAGGTATGATATGCGATCGAAGGGCGAGTCTTTGAAAAGAAACATATAGGTTTTTGTAGGCCTGTCCCATGGTGGAGATGAACACCAACGCAAAAGCATGGTGCATATACTACTGACTCAGAAAATGTCATTCATGGTGACAGTGAGATTTTCTTTTACATATTCTGTAGTCTTTTTCATTTCATTTGTATTTTGATTATATTTCTTCTTTTAATAATAAGAATATTTTTAACCTATGTTTTGATAATGGTTTTTCTATTCCGGAGCTTGCATATGGGAGATTATTTCTTTACATTTTTATAAACTGTGTTATTCATAATCAAATTTATCTTCGGTATATAGATGTTGTTAATAACAAAGATTCTCTCATTCCAAAAATCATAAAGGTTCGATATGGACCCAAAGATGAATTTGGAGTGTTTCTCACTTCCTATTAGGGGTGGCAAACGGGCATGCCCGCCCCGTTTAGGCCCGCCCCGCAAAAGCCCGCAAAAAAACAGGGCGGGGCGGGGCGATCATAGTTGAGGATGTGGGCCTAAAACTTAGACCCGCCCCGCAAAAAAGTAAGGGCGGGGCGGGGAAAGCCCGCGGGCACTATACTATTTAAGACTAAAAACGAAAAAATTTATGTAAATACACGTGCCCGAAAAAGCCCGCGAAAAAAACGGGGCGGGGCGGTGCGGACACATTTGAGGGTGAGGGTCTAAGACCTTAGCCCGCCCCGCACAAAAGTGCGGGCAAAACGTGCATGCACCGCGGGCCGAGTCCGTTTTGCCACCCCTACTTCCCATTTTCTAAACAGCATCTAACTTGAATTGAAATATGTCAAAATTTGTCTCTCTATTCAACTTAAACACAATATTTTCTCTTGCAATTACACATATTACATTTTTTTTCCAAATCTATATTAACTTTTTTATTCTTGACAGTAAAGATTAACATTTAGTTGTGTACATAATGATATAAATATGAATATTTCGTTTTCCTGCTATTGAATCAAACTCTTTTATTTGTTTAGTTTTTCTTTAATGATGGTAAATACTAAATATAGAGTTTTTAATGAGTTTGGTGAAAGTATATATATAGTTATAGTTTAAGCATTTTGGTGTAGCTTTATGTTTGATGGTGATATAAGTGTATTTTAGGAACCACAATACAAGTTACAACAGAGTGAGGTTTCAATAAAATTTTGGAGTTTGGTTTTATATTACTTTCCTTTCTCCATATAAAAGGACACTTTTCTCATTTGGAAATCAAAAGTGAAGTAAAAACGTTATTGTTGTTGTGTTGTAAACTTTTGATAAGAGAATACTTTCTAGATAATGACTAAAGAATTGTAGGGTTGTCAATTTCTATCTTTTCTATTTTCTTTATAATATTTCAACTTAATTTAGATTTTTTCCCCAACTTTGAAAGCATTTTTCATATATTTGTTTTTCAATATTTTCAATTATAGTGTAAAAATCATTTCAATGAAATCAAATGGAAAAGTCAAAAATAATGTTAGGCCTACTGGAATTGAAATGCATATTTTAGTATATGCAATGTATCCATTAATGCATCCTTATAAGATCAATCAATGTGAATCAAAATTTAATTAATAGAACAGAAAATTAAAATGATAGTATGTCTATTTAATTTAATCACAAAAAAAATATCTATGAAATTTAATATATTTGATACTTTTATATAATTTTTTTATTAATGTTCTTAAATTGTGAAGGAATAGAGAGAGAGAGAGAGAGAGAGAGAGAGAGAGAGAGAGAGAGAGAGAGAGAGGAGATAAATCATATCACAAAGTTTTTTATAAAAACAATTTATATTAAAATCAAAATTAAAAAAAAAATACACATTTATATTTTGACACTTGTGAATATTAAAAAAAGCGGACAAAAAATTTATTTGGATTTAAAGTGAAATGAAAACTCTTATATAAGGAGGAAGTGAGGGAGCACCTAGATCCAAAACAATAATGGAAAATTGGATAAAAAATAGGGAAATTAAAATTAGGGTTTTGAAATGAGTAATAAAAAAAATTAAGAAAAAAATAAAGGAAGAAAGATGAATTTTGTTTTGTGTGTTGTGTTAGTGTATGATTAACGAATGAATGTGATATGTATCCTTAAATGAAAAAATTACCCTTTAACTTCCTTTAACTTCCTCTTTGGATTTATAAATTTATCATTACAGAGAAAACTGTTTTATGACAAAATTATCCTTTATGACAAAATTACCTTTTAACTTCCTCTTTGTCTTTATAAATTTATCATTACAGAGAAAACTGTTTTTATATTTTATTTTTCTACTCGTCACCACATAATAAAACCAACCTTCATGTACATTTGAGATCAATTAACCGCTACATAATTTCTTGGTTTCATTCTCTCAACCGACCATCATTCTCTTGACAGTTACAATTTTATTTGCTCAACCGCTCATCATCCTTTTGGAAAGCATGATTTCATTCTCTCAACTACTCATCATCCTCTCGGCGGCTCTCAATGCTTTGAAATTAAAATTTATTCTATCTTCATCCCACAAAAGAAAAATTTAAACTTTAAGGGCTTTCATATGAAGGTTCCTCCTTATCCATATTCAATTATAACTTTTTTTCACCATTCTCTTCCATAATATATTCATTAAACTTATTAATGGGGAAATTTGTGAGGTGATAGAGAGTCGGTTGCAAAGGTATGATATGCGATCGAAGGGCGAGTCTTTGACAAGAAACATATAAGTTTTTGTAGGCCTGTCCCATGGTGGAGAGGAACACCAACGCAAAAGCATGGTGCATATACTACTGACTCAGAAAATGTCATTCATGGTGACAGTGAGATTTTCTTTTACATATTCTATAGTCTCTTTTATTTCATTTGTATTTTGATTATATTTCTTCTTTTAATAATAAGAATATTTTTAACCTCTGTTTTGATAATGGTTTTTCTATTCCGGAGCTTGCATATGGGAGATTATTTATTTACATTTTTACAAACTGTGTTATTCATAATCAAATTTATCTTTGGTATATAGATGTTGTTAATAACAAATATTCTCTCATTCCAAAAATCATAAAGGTTCAATATGGACCCAAAGATGAATTTGGAGTGTTTCTCACTTCCCATTTTCTAAACAGCATCTAACTTGAATTGAAATATGTCAAATTTTGTCTCTCTATTCAACTTAAACACAATATTTTTTTTGCAATTACACATATTACAGTTTTTTTCCAAATCTATATTAACTTTTTTATTCTTGACAGTAAAGATTAACATTTAGTTGTGAACATAATGCTATAAATATGAATATTTCGTTTACCTGCTATCGAATCAAACTCTTTTATTTGTTTAGTTTTTCTTTTTTGATGGTAAATACTAAATAGAGTTTTTAATGAGTTTGGTGAAAGTATATATATAGTTATAGTTTAAGCATTTTGGTGTAGCTTTATGATTGATGGTGATATAAGTGTATTTTAGGAACCACAATACAAGTTACAACAGAGTGAGGTTTCAATAAAATTTTGGAGTTTGGTTTTATATTACTTTCCTTTCTCCATATAAAAGGACAATTTTCTCATTTGGAAAATCAAAAGTGAAGCAACAACGTTATGATTGTTGTGTTGTAAACTTTTGATAAGAGAATACTTTCTAGATAATGACTAAAGAAATGTAGGGTTGTCACTTTCTATCTTTTCTTTTTTCTTTATAATATTTCAACTTAATTTAGATTTTTTCCCCAACTTTGGTTGCATTTTTCATATATTTATTTTTCAATATTTTCATTTATAGTGTAAAAATCATTTCAATGAAATCAAATGGAAAAGTCAAAAATAATGTTAGGCCTAGTGGAATTGAAATGCATATTTTAGTATATGCAATGTATCCATTAATGCATCCTTAAAGATCAATCAATGTGAATCAAAATTTAATTAATAGAACAGAAAATTAAAATGATAGTATGTCTATTTAATTTAATCACATAAAAAATATCTATGAAATTTAATATATTTGATACTTTTATATAATTTTTTTATTAATGTTCTTAAATTGTGAAGGAAGAGAGAGAGAGAGAGAGAGAGAGGGAGAGAGAGAGAGAGGAGATAAATCATATCACAAAGTTTTTTACAAAAACAATTTATATTAAAATCAAAATTAAACAAAAAATACACGTTTATATTTTGACACGTGTGAATATTAAAAAAAGCGGACAAAAAATTTATTCGGATTTAAAGTGAAATGGAAACTCTTATATAAGGAGGAAGTGAGGGAGCACCTAGAACCAAAACAATAATGGAAAATTGGATAAAAAATGGGGAAATTAAAATTAGGGTTTGGAAATGAATAATGAAAAAAATTAAGAAAAAAATAAATGAAGAAATATGAATTTTGTTTTGTGTGTTGTGTTAGTGTATGATTAACGAATGAATGTGATATGTACCCTTAAATGAAAAAATTACCCTTTAACTTCCTTTAACTTCCTGTTTGGATTTATAAATTTATCATTACAGAGAAAACTGTTTTATGACAAAATTATCCTTTATGACAAAATTACCTTTTAACTTCCTCTTTGTCTTTATAAATTTATCATTACAGAGAAAACTGTTTTTATATTTTATTTTTCTACTCATCACCACATAATAAAACCAACCTTCATGTACATTTGAGATCAATTAACCGCTACATAATTTCTTGGTTTCATTCTCTCAACCGACCATCATTCTCTTGACAGTTACAATTTTATTTGCTCAACCGCTCATCATCCTTTTGGAAAGCATGATTTCATTCTCTCAAGTACTCATCATCCTCTCGGCGGCTCTCAATGCTTTGAAATTAAAATTTATTCTATCTTCATCCCACAAAAGAAAAATTTAAACTTTAAGAGCTTTCATATGAAGGTTCCTCCTTATCCATATTCAATTATAACTTTTTTTCACCATTCTCTTCCATAATATATTCATTAAACTTATTAATGGGGAAATTTGTGAGGTGATAGAGAGTCGGTTGCAAAGGTATGATATGCGATCGAAGGGCGAGTCTTTGACAAGAAACATATAAGTTTTTGTAGGCCTGTCCCATGGTGGAGATGAACACCAACGCAAAAGCATTGTGCATATACTACTGACTCAGAAAATGTCATTCATGGTGACAGTGAGATTTTCTTTTACAGATTCTATAGTCTCTTTTATTTCATTTGTATTTTGATTATATTTCTTCTTTTAATAATAAGAATATTTTTAACCTCTGTTTTGATAATGGTTTTTCTATTCCGGAGCTTGCATATGGGAGATTATTTCTTTACATTTTTACAAACTGTGTTATTCATAATCAAATTTATCTTTGGTATATAGATGTTGTTAATAACAAAGATTCTCTCATTCCAAAAATCATAAAGGTTCAATATGGACCCAAAGATGAATTTGGAGTGTTTCTCACTTCCCATTTTCTAAACAGCATCTAACTTATATTGAAATATGTCAAATTTTGTCTCTCTATTCAACTTAAACACAATATTTTCTCTTGCAATTACACATATTACATTTTTTTCCAAATCTATATTAACTTTTTTATTCTTGACAGTAAAGATTAACATTTAGTTGTGAACATAATGCTATAAATATGAATATTTCGTTTACCTGCTATTGAATCAAACTCTTTTATTTGTTTAGTTTTTCTTTTCTGATGGTAAATACTAAATAGAGAGTTTTTAATGAGTTTGGTGAAAGTATATATATAGTTATAGTTTAAGCATTTTGGTGTAGCTTTATGTTTGATGGTGATATAAGGGTATTTTAGGAACCACAATACAAGTTACAACAGAGTGAGGTTTCAATAAAATTTTGGAGTTTTGTTTTATATTACTTTCCTTTCTCCATATAAAAGGACAATTTTCTCATTTGGAAAATCAAAAGTGAAGTAACAACGTTATTGTTGTTGTGTTGTAAACTTTTGATAAGAGAATACTTTCTAGATAATGACTAAAGAATTGTAGGGTTGTCAGTTTCTATCTTTTCTTTTTTCTTTATAAGATTTCAACTTAATTTAGATTTTTTCCCCAACTTTGGTTGCATTTTTCATATATTTATTTTTCAATATTTTCAATTATAGTGTAAAAATCATTTCAATGAAATCAAATGGAAAAGTCAAAAATAATGTTAGGCCTACTGGAATTGAAATGCATATTTTAGTATATGCAATGTATCCATTAATGCATCCTTAAAGATCAATCAATGTGAATCAAAATTTAATTAATAGAACAGAAAATTAAAATGATAGTATGTCTATTTAATTTAATCACATAAAAAATATCTATGAAATTTAATATATTTGATACTTTTATATAATTTTTTTATTAATGTTCTTAAATTGTGAAGGAAGAGAGAGAGAGAGAGAGAGAGAGAGAGAGAGAGAGAGAGGAGATAAATCATATCACAAAGTTTTTTACAAAAACAGTTTATATTAAAATCAAAATTAAACAAAAAATACACGTTTATATTTTGACACGTGTGAATATTAAAAAAAGCGGACAAAAAATTTATTCGGATTTAAAGTGAAATGGAAACTCTTATATAAGGAGGAAGTGAGGGAGCACCTAGATCCAAAACAATAATGGAAAATTGGATAAAAAATGGGGAAATTAAAATTAGGGTTTGGAAATGAATAATAAAAAAAATTAAGAAAAAAATAAAGGAAGAAAGATGAATTTTGTTTTGTGTGTTGTGTTAGTGTATGATTAACGAATGAATGTGATATGTATCCTTAAATGAAAAAATTACCCTTTAACTTCCTGTTTGGATTTATAAATTTATCATTACAGAGAAAACTGTTTTATGACAAAATTATCCTTTATGACAAAATTACCTTTTAACTTCCTCTTTGTCTTTATAAATTTATCATTACAGAGAAAACTGTTTTTATATTTTATTTTTCTACTCATCACCACATAATAAAACCAACCTTCATGTACATTTGAGATCAATTAACCGCTACATAATTTCTTGGTTTCATTCTCTCAACCGACCATCATTCTCTTGACAGTTACAATTTTATTTGCTCAACCGCTCATCATCCTTTTGGAAGTCATGATTTCATTCTCTCAACTACTCATCATCCTCTCGGCGGCTCTCAATGCTTTGAAATTAAAATTTTATCTATCTTCATCCCACAAAAGAAAAATTTAAACTTTAAGAGCTTTCATATGAAGGTTCCTCCTTATCCATATTCAATTATAACTTTTTTTCACCATTCTCTTCCATAATATATTCATTAAACTTATTAATGGGGAAATTTGTAAGGTGATAGAGAGTCGGTTGCAAAGGTATGATATGCGATCGAAGGGCGAGTCTTTGACAAGAAACATATAGGTTTTTGTAGGCCTGTCCCATGGTGGAGATGAACACCAACGCAAAAGCATGGTGCATATACTACTGACTCAGAAAATGTCATTCATGGTGACAGTGAGATTTTCTTTTACATATTCTGTAGTCTCTTTTATTTCATTTGTATTTTGATTATATTTCTTCTTTTAATAATAAGAATATTTTTAACCTCTGTTTTGATAATGGTTTTTCTATTCCGGAGCTTGCATATGGGAGATTATTTCTTTACATTTTTACAAACTGTGTTATTCATAATCAAATTTATCTTTGGTATATAGATGTTGTTAATAACAAAGATTCTCTCATTCCAAAAATCATAAAGGTTCAATATGGACCCAAAGATGAATTTGGAGTGTTTCTCACTTCCCATTTTCTAAACAGCATCTAACTTGAATTGAAATATGTCAAATTTTGTCTCTCTATTCAACTTAAACACAATATTTTCTCTTGCAATTACACATATATTTTTTTTCCAAATCTATATTAACTTTTTTATTCTTGACAGTAAAGATTAACATTTAGTTGTGAACATAATGCTATAAATATGAATATTTCGTTTACCTGCTATTGAATCAAACTCTTTTATTTGTTTAGTTTTTCTTTTCTGATGGTAAATACTAAATATAGAGTTTTTAATGAGTTTGGTGAAAGTATATATATAGTTATAGTTTAAGCATTTTGGTGTAGCTTTATGTTTGATGGTGATATAAGAGTATTTTAGGAACCACAATACAAGTTACAACAGAGTGAGGTTTCAATAAAATTTTGGTTTTGTTTTATATTACTTTCCTTTCTCCATATAAAAGGACAATTTTCTCATTTGGAAAATCAAAAGTGAAGTAACAACGTTATTGTTGTTGTGTTGTAAACTTTTGATAAGAGAATACTTTCTAGATAATGACTAAAGAATGTAGGGTTGTCACTTTCTATCTTTCTTTTTTCTTTATAATATTTCAACTAATTTAGATTTTTTCCCCAACTTTGTTGCATTTTTCATATATTTATTTTCAATATTTTCAATTATAGTGTAAAAATCATTTCAATGAAATCAAATGGAAAAGTCAAAAATAATGTTAGGCCTACTGGAATTGAAATGCATATTTTAGTATATGCAATGTATCCATTAATGCATCCTTATAACATCAATCAATGTGAATCAAAGTTTAATTAATAGAACAGAAAATTAAAATGATAGTATGTCTATTTAATTTAATCACATAAAAATATCTATGAAATTTAATATATTTGATACTTTTATATAATTTTTTTATTAATGTTCTTAAATGTGAAGGAGAGAGAGAGAGAGAGAGAGAGAGAGAGAGAGAGAGAGAGGAGATAAATCATATCACAAAGTTTTTTACAAAAACAGTTTATATTAAAATCAAAATTAAACAAAAAATACACGTTTATATTTTGACACGTGTGAATATTAAAAAAAGCGGACAAAAATTTATTTGGATTTAAAGTGAAATGGAAACTCTTATATAAGGAGGAAGTGAGGGAGCACCTAGATCCAAAACAATAATGGAAAATTGGATAAAAAATGGGGAAATTAAAATTAGGGTTTGGAAATGAATAATAAAAAAATTAAGAAAAAAATAAAGGAAGAAAGATGAATTTTGTTTTGTGTGTTGTGTTAGTGTATGATTAACGAATGAATGTGATATGTATCCTTAAATGAAAAATTACCCTTTAACTTCCTTTAACTTCCTCTTTGGATTTATAAATTATCATTACAGAGAAAACTGTTTTATGACAAAATTACCTTTTAACTTCCTCTTTGTCTTTATAATTTATCATTACAGAGAAAACTGTTTTTATATTTTATTTTTCTACTCATCACCACATAATAAAACCAACCTTCATGTACATTTGAGATCAATTAACCGCTACATAATTTCTTGGTTTCATTCTCTCAACCGACCATCATTCTCTTGACAGTTACAATTTTATTTGCTCAACCGCTCATCATCCTTTTGGAAGTCATGATTTCATTCTCTCAACTACTCATCATCCTCTCGGCGGCTCTCAATGCTTTGAAATTAAAATTTTCTATCTTCATCCCACAAAAGAAAATTTAAACTTTAAGAGCTTTCATATGAAGGTTCCTCCTTATCCATATTCAATTATAACTTTTTTTCACCATTCTCTTCCATAATATATTCATTAAACTTATTAATGGGGAAATTTGTAAGGTGATAGAGAGTCGGTTGCAAAGGTATGATATGCGATCGAAGGGAGAGTCTTTGACAAGAAACATATAGTTTTTGGTAGGCCTGTCCCATGGTGGAGATGAACACCAACGCAAAAGCATGGTGCATATACTACTGACTTAGAAAATGTCATTCATGGTGACAGTGAGATTTTCTTTTACATTTTTCTGTGGTCTCTTTTATTTCATTTGTATTTTGATTATATTTCTTCTTTTAATAATAAGAATATTTTTAACCTCTGTTTTGATAATGGTTTTTCTATTCCGGAGCTTGCATATGGGAGATTATTTCTTTACATTTTTACAAACTGTGTTATTCATAATCAAATTTATCTTTGGTATATAGATGTTGTTAATAACAAAGATTCTCTCATTCCAAAAATCATAAAGGTTCAATATGGACCCAAAGATGAATTTGGAGTGTTTCTCACTTCCCATTTTCTAAACAGCATCTAACTTGAATTGAAATATGTCAAATTTTGTCTCTCTATTCAACTTAAACACAATATTTTCTCTTGCAATTACACATATATTTTTTTTTCCAAATCTATATTAACTTTTTTATTCTTGACAGTAAAGATTAACATTTAGTTGTGAACATAATGCTATAAATATGAATATTTCGTTTACCTGCTATTGAATCAAACTTTTTATTTGTTTAGTTTTTCTTTTCTGATGGTAAATACTAAATATAGAGTTTTTAATGAGTTTGGTGAAAGTATATATATAGTTATAGTTTAAGCATTTTGGTGTAGCTTTATGTTTGATGGTGATATAAGAGTATTTTAGGAACCACAATACAAGTTACAACAGAGTGAGGTTTCAATAAAATTTTGGAGTTTTGTTTTATATTACTTTCCTTTCTCCATATAAAAGGACAATTTTCTCATTTGGAAAATCAAAAGTGAAGTAACAACGTTATTGTTGTTGTGTTGTAAACTTTTGATAAGAGAATACTTTCTAGATAATGACTAAAGAATTGTAGGGTTGTCACTTTCTATCTTTTCTTTTTTCTTTATAATATTTCAACTTAATTTATATTTTTCCCCAACTTTGGTTGCATTTTTCATATATTTATTTTTCAATATTTTCAATTATAGTGTAAAAATCATTTCAATGAAATCAAATGGAAAAGTCAAAAATAATGTTAGGCCTACTGGAATTGAAATGCATATTTTAGTATATGCAATGTATCCATTAATGCATCCTTATAACATCAATCAATGTGAATCAAAGTTTAATTAATAGAACAGAAAATTAAAATGATAGTATGTCTATTTAATTTAATCACATAAAAAATATCTATGAAATTTAATATATTTGATACTTTTATATAATTTTTTTTAATGTTCTTAAATTGTGAAGGAAGAGAGAGAGAGAGAGAGAGAGAGAGAGAGAGGAGATAAATCATATCACAAAGTTTTTTACAAAAACAGTTTATATTAAAATCAAAATTAAACAAAAATACACGTTTATATTTTGACACGTGTGAATATTAAAAAAGCGGACAAAAATTTATTCGGATTTAAAGTGAAATGGAAACTCTTATATAAGGAGGAAGTGAGGGAGCACCTAGATCCAAAACAATAATGGAAAATTGGATAAAAATGGGGAAATTAAAATTAGGGTTTGGAAATGAATAATAAAAAATTAAGAAAAAAATAAAGGAAGAAAGATGAATTTTGTTTTGTGTGTTGTGTTAGTGTATGATTAACGAATGAATGTGATATGTATCCTTAAATGAAAAAATTACCCTTTAACTTCTTTACTTCCTTTTGATTTATAAATTTATCATTAGAGAAAACTGTTTTATGACAAAATTACCTTTAACTTCCTTCCTCTTTGTCTTTATAAATTTATCATTACAGAGAAAACTGTTTTTATATTTTATTTTTCTACTCATCACCACATAATAAAACCAACCTTCATGTACATTTGAGATCAATTAACCGCTACATAATTTCTTGGTTTCATTCTCTCAACCGACCATCATTCTCTTGACAGTTACAATTTTATTTGCTCAACCGCTCATCATCCTTTTGGAAGTCATGATTTCATTCTCTCAACTACTCATCATCCTCTCGGCGGCTCTCAATGCTTTAAATTAAAATTTATTCTATCTTCATCCCACAAAAGAAAAATTTAAACTTTAAGAGCTTTCATATGAAGGTTCCTCCTTATCCATATTCAATTATAACTTTTTTTCACCATTCTCTTCCATAATATATTCATTAAACTTATTAATGGGGAAATTTGTAAGGTGATAGAGAGTCGGTTGCAAAGGTATGATATGCGATCGAAGGGCGAGTCTTTGACAAGAAACATATAGGTTTTTGTAGGCCTGTCCCATGGTGGAGATGAACACCAACGCAAAAGCATGGTGCATATACTACTGACTCAGAAAATGTCATTCATGGTGACAGTGAGATTTTCTTTTACATATTCTGTAGTCTCTTTTATTTCATTTGTATTTTGATTATATTTCTTCTTTTAATAATAAGAATATTTTTAACCTCTGTTTTGATAATGGTTTTTCTATTCCGGAGCTTGCATATGGGAGATTATTTCTTTACATTTTTACAAACTGTGTTATTCATAATCAAATTTATCTTTGGTATATAGATGTTGTTAATAACAAAGATTCTCTCATTCCAAAAATCATAAAGGTTCAATATGGACCCAAAGATGAATTTGGAGTGTTTCTCACTTCCCATTTTCTAAACAGCATCTAACTTGAATTGAAATATGTCAAATTTGTCTCTCTATTCAACTTAAACACAATATTTTCTCTTGCAATTACACATAGAATTTTTTTTTTCCAAATCTATATTAACTTTTTTATTCTTGACAGTAAAGATTAACATTTAGTTGTGAACATAATGCTATAAATATGAATATTTCGTTTACCTGCTATTGAATCAAACTCTTTTATTTGTTTAGTTTTTCTTTTCTGATGGTAAATACTAAATATAGAGTTTTTAATGAGTTTGGTGAAAGTATATAAGTTATAGTTTAAAGCATTTTGGTGTAGCTTTATGTTTGATGGTGATATAAGAGTATTTTAGGAACCACAATACAAGTTACAACAGAGTGAGGTTTCAATAAAATTTTGGAGTTTTGTTTTATATTACTTTCCTTTCTCCATATAAAAGGACAATTTTCTCATTTGGAAAATCAAAAGTGAAGTAACAACGTTATTGTTGTTGTGTTGTAAACTTTTGATAAGAGAATACTTTCTAGATAATGACTAAAGAATTGTAGGGTTGTCACTTTCTATCTTTTCTTTTTTCTTTATAATATTTCAACTTAATTTAGATTTTTTCCCCAACTTTGGTTGCATTTTTCATATATTTATTTTTCAATATTTTCAATTATAGTGTAAAAATCATTTCAATGAAATCAAATGGAAAAGTCAAAAATAATGTTAGGCCTACTGGAATTGAAATGCATATTTTAGTATATGCAATGTATCCATTAATGCATCCTTATAACATCAATCAATGTGAATCAAAGTTTAATTAATAGAACAGAAAATTAAATTGATAGTATGTCTATTTAATTTAATCACATAAAAAATATCTATGAAATTTAATATATTTGATACTTTTATATAATTTTTTTATTAATGTTCTTAAATTGTGAAAGGAGAGAGAGAGAGAGAGAGAGAGAGAGAGAGAGAGAGAGAGAGAGAGAGATAAATCATATCACAAAGTTTTTTACAAAAACAGTTTATATTAAAATCAAAATTAAACAAAAAATACACGTTTATATTTTGACACGTGTGAATATTAAAAAAAGCGGACAAAAAATTTATTCGGATTTAAAGTGAAATGGAAACTCTTATATAAGGAGGAAGTGAGGGAGCACCTAGATCCAAAACAAATGGAAAATTGGATAAAAAATGGGGAAATTAAAATTAGGGTTTGGAAATGAATAATAAAAAAAATTAAGAAAAAATAAAGGAAGAAAGATGAATTTTGTTTTGTGTGTTGTGTTAGTGTATGATTAACGAATGAATGTGATATGTATCCTTAAATGAAAAAATTACCCTTTAACTCCTTTAACTTCCTCTTTGGATTTATAAATTTATCATTACAGAGAAAACTGTTTTATACTGAAAATTACCTTTTAACTTCCTCTTTGTCTTTATAAATTTATCATTACAGAGAAAACTGTTTTTATATTTATTTTTCTACTCATCACCACATAATAAAACCAACCTTCATGTACATTTGAGATCAATTAACCGCTACATAATTTCTTGGTTTCATTCTCTCAACCGACCATCATTCTCTTGACAGTTACAATTTTATTTGCTCAACCGCTCATCATCCTTTTGGAAGTCATGATTTCATTCTCTCAACTACTCATCATCCTCTCGGCGGCTCTCAATGCTTTAAATTAAAATTTTATTCTATCTTCATCCCACAAAAGAAAATTTAAACTTTAAGAGCTTTCATATGAAGGTTCCTCCTTATCCATATTCAATTATAACTTTTTTTCACCATTCTCTTCCATAATATATTCATTAAACTTATTAATGGGGAAATTTGTAAGGTGATAGAGAGTCGGTTGCAAAGGTATGATATGCGATCGAAGGCGGGCGAGTCTTTGACAAGAAACATATAGGTTTTTGTAGGCCTGTCCCATGGTGGAGATGAACACCAACGCAAAAGCATGGTGCATATACTACTGACTCAGAAAATGTCATTCATGGTGACAGTGAGATTTTCTTTTACATATTCTGTAGTCTCTTTTATTTCATTTGTATTTTGATTATATTTCTTCCTTTAATAATAAGAATATTTTTAACCTCTGTTTTGATAATGGTTTTTCTATTCCGGAGCTTGCATATGGGAGATTATTTCTTTACATTTTTACAAACTGTGTTATTCATAATCAAATTTATCTTTGGTATATAGATGTTGTTAATAACAAAGATTCTCTCATTCCAAAAATCATAAAGGTTCAATATGGACCCAAAGATGAATTTGGAGTGTTTCTCACTTCCCATTTTCTAAACAGCATCTAACTTGAATTGAAATATGTCAAATTTGTCTCTCTATTCAACTTAAACACAATATTTTCTCTTGCAATTACACATATAAATTTTTTTTCCAAATCTATATTAACTTTTTTATTCTTGACAGTAAAGATTAACATTTAGTTGTGAACATAATGCTATAAATATGAATATTTCGTTTACCTGCTATTGAATCAAACTCTTTTATTTATTTAGTTTTTCTTTTCTGATGGTAAATACTAAATATAGAGTTTTTAATGAGTTTGGTGAAAGTATATATATAGTTATAGTTTAAGCATTTTGGTGTAGCTTTATGTTTGATGGTGATATAAGAGTATTTTAGGAACCACAATACAAGTTACAACAGAGTGAGGTTTCAATAAAATTTTGGAGTTTTGTTTTATATTACTTTCCTTTCTCCATATAAAAGGACAATTTTCTCATTTGGAAAATCAAAAGTGAAGTAACAACGTTATTGTTGTTGTGTTGTAAACTTTTGATAAGAGAATACTTTCTAGATAATGACTAAAGAATTGTAGGGTTGTCACTTTCTATCTTTTCTTTTTTCTTTATAATATTTCAACTTAATTTAGATTTTTTCCCCAACTTTGGTTGCATTTTTCATATATTTATTTTTCAATATTTTCAATTATAGTGTAAAAATCATTTCAATGAAATCAAATGGAAAAGTCAAAAATAATGTTAGGCCTACTGGAATTGAAATGCATATTTTAGTATATGCAATGTATCCATTAATGCATCCTTATAACATCAATCAATGTGAATCAAAGTTTAATTAATAGAACAGAAAATTAAAATGATAGTATGTCTATTTAATTTAATCACATAAAAAAATATCTATGAAATTTAATATATTTGATACTTTTATATATTTTTTATTAATGTTCTTAAATTGTGAAGGAAGAGAGAGAGAGAGAGAGAGAGAGAGAGAGAGAGAGAGGAGATAAATCATATCACAAAGTTTTTTACAAAAACAGTTTATATTAAAATCAAAATTAAACAAAAAATACACGTTTATATTTTGACACGTGTGAATATTAAAAAAAGCGGACAAAAAATTTATTTGGATTTAAAGTGAAATGGAAACTCTTATATAAGGAGGAAGTGAGGGAGCACCTAGATCCAAAACAATAATGGAAAATTGGATAAAAAATGGGGAAATTAAAATTAGGGTTTGGAAATGAATAATAAAAAAAATTAAGAAAAAAATAAAGGAAGAAAGATGAATTTTGTTTTGTGTGTTGTGTTAGTGTATGATTAACGAATGAATGTGATATGTATCCTTAAATGAAAAAATTACCCTTAACTCCTTTAACTTCCTCTTTGGATTTATAAATTTATCATTACAGAGAAAACTGTTTTATAATGACAAAATTACCTTTTAACTTCCTCTTTGTCTTTATAAATTTATCATTACAGAGAAAACTGTTTTTATATTTTATTTTTCTACTCATCACCACATAATAAAACCAACCTTCATGTACATTTGAGATCAATTAACCGCTACATAATTTCTTGGTTTCATTCTCTCAACCGACCATCATTCTCTTGACAGTTACAATTTTATTTGCTCAACCGCTCATCATCCTTTTGGAAGTCATGATTTCATTCTCTCACTACTCATCATCCTCTCGGCGGCTCTCAATGCTTTGAAATTAAAATTTATTCTATCTTCATCCCACAAAAGAAAAATTTAAACTTTAAGAGCTTTCATATGAAGGTTCCTCCTTATCCATATTCAATTATAACTTTTTTCACCATTCTCTTCCATAATATATTCATTAAACTTATTAATGGGGAAATTTGTAAGGTGATAGAGAGTCGGTTGCAAAGGTATGATATGCGATCGAAGGGCGAGTCTTTGACAAGAAACATATAGGTTTTTGTAGGCCTGTCCCATGGTGGAGATGAACACCAACGCAAAAGCATGGTGCATATACTACTGACTCAGAAAATGTCATTCATGGTGACAGTGAGATTTTCTTTTACATATTCTGTAGTCTCTTTTATTTCATTTGTATTTTGATTATATTTCTTCTTTTAATAATAAGAATATTTTTAACCTCTGTTTTGATAATGGTTTTCTATTCCGGAGCTTGCATATGGGAGATTATTTCTTTACATTTTTACAAACTGTGTTATTCATAATCAAATTTATCTTTGGTATATAGATGTTGTTAATAACAAAGATTCTCTCATTCCAAAAATCATAAAGGTTCAATATGGACCCAAAGATGAATTTGGAGTGTTTCTCACTTCCCATTTTCTAAACAGCATCTAACTTGAATTGAAATATGTCAAATTTTGTCTCTCTATTCAACTTAAACACAATATTTTCTCTTGCAATTACACATATAATTTTTTTTCCAAATCTATATTAACTTTTTTATTCTTGACAGTAAAGATTAACATTTAGTTGTGAACATAATGCTATAAATATGAATATTTCGTTTACCTGCTATTGAATCAAACTCTTTTATTTGTTTAGTTTTTCTTTTCTGATGGTAAATACTAAATATAGAGTTTTTAATGAGTTTGGTGAAAGTATATATATAGTTATAGTTTAAGCATTTTGGTGTAGCTTTATGTTTGATGGTGATATAAGAGTATTTTAGGAACCACAATACAAGTTACAACAGAGTGAGGTTTCAATAAAATTTTGGAGTTTGTTTTATATTACTTTCCTTTCTCCATATAAAAGGACAATTTTCTCATTTGGAAAATCAAAAGTGAAGTAACAACGTTATTGTTGTTGTGTTGTAAACTTTTGATAAGAGAATACTTTCTAGATAATGACTAAAGAATTGTAGGGTTGTCACTTTCTATCTTTTCTTTTTTCTTTATAATATTTCAACTTAATTTAGATTTTTTCCCCAACTTTGGTTGCATTTTTCATATTTTTTTTTCAATATTTTCAATTATAGTGTAAAAATCATTTCAATGAAATCAAATGGAAAAGTCAAAAATAATGTTAGGCCTACTGGAATTGAAATGCATATTTTAGTATATGCAATGTATCCATTAATGCATCCTTATAACATCAATCAATGTGAATCAAAGTTTAATTAATAGAACAGAAAATTAAAATGATAGTATGTCTATTTAATTTAATCACATAAAAAATACTATGAAATTTAATATATTTGATACTTTTATATAATTTTTTTATTAATGTTCTTAAATTGTGAAGGAAGAGAGAGAGAGAGAGAGAGAGAGAGAGAGGAGATAAATCATATCACAAAGTTTTTTACAAAAACAGTTTATATTAAAATCAAAATTAAACAAAAATACACGTTTATATTTTGACACGTGTGAATATTAAAAAAAGTGGACAAAAATTTTTTGGATTTAAAGTGAAATGGAAACTCTTATATAAGGAGGAAGTGAGGGAGCACCTAGATCCAAAACAATAATGGAAAATTGGATAAAAAATGGGGAAATTAAAATTAGGGTTTGGAAATGAATAATAAAAAAAATTAAGAAAAAATAAAGGAAGAAATGAATTTTGTTTTGTGTGTTGTGTTAGTGTATGATTAACGAATGAATGTGATATGTATCCTTAAATGAAAAAATTACCCTTTAACTTCCTCTTTGGATTTATAAATTTATCATTACAGAGAAAACTGTTTTATGACAAATTATCCTTTATGACAAAATTACCTTTTAACTTCCTCTTTGTCTTTATATTTATCATTACAGAGAAAACTGTTTTTATATTTTATTTTTCTACTCATCACCACATAATAAAACCAACCTTCATGTACATTTGAGATCAATTAACCGCTACATAATTTCTTGGTTTCATTCTCTCAACCGACCATCATTCTCTTGACAGTTACAATTTTATTTGCTCAACCGCTCATCATCCTTTTGGAAGTCATGATTTCATTCTCTCAACTACTCATCATCCTCTCGGCGGCTCTCAATGCTTTGAAATTAAAATTTATCTATCTTCATCCCACAAAAGAAAATTTAAACTTTAAGAGCTTTCATATGAAGGTTCCTCCTTATCCATATTCAATTATAACTTTTTTTCACCATTCTCTTCCATAATATATTCATTAAACTTATTAATGGGGAAATTTGTAGGTGATAGAGAGTCGGTTGCAAAGGTATGATATGCGATCGAAGGGCGAGTCTTTGACAAGAAACATATAGGTTTTTGTAGGCCTGTCCCATGGTGGAGATGAACACCAACGCAAAAGCATGGTGCATATACTACTGACTCAGAAAATGTCATTCATGGTGACAGTGAGATTTTCTTTTACATATTCTGTAGTCTCTTTTATTTCATTTGTATTTTGATTATATTTCTTCTTTTAATAATAAGAATATTTTTAACCTCTGTTTTGATAATGGTTTTTCTATTCCGGAGCTTGCATATGGGAGATTATTTCTTTACATTTTTACAAACTGTGTTATTCATAATCAAATTTATCTTTGGTATATAGATGTTGTTAATAACAAAGATTCTCTCATTCCAAAAATCATAAAGGTTCAATATGGACCCAAAGATGAATTTGGAGTGTTTCTCACTTCCCATTTTCTAAACAGCATCTAACTTGAATTGAAATATGTCAAATTTTGTCTCTCTATTCAACTTAAACACAATATTTTCTCTTGCAATTACACATATAATTTTTTTTTCAAATCTATATTAACTTTTTTATTCTTGACAGTAAAGATTAACATTTAGTTGTGAACATAATGCTATAAATATGAATATTTCGTTTACCTGCTATTGAATCAAACTCTTATATTTGTTTAGTTTTTCTTTTCTGATGGTAAATACTAAATATAGAGTTTTTAATGAGTTTGGTGAAAGTATATAGATAGTTATAGTTTAAGCATTTTGGTGTAGCTTTATGTTTGATGGTGATATAAGAGTATTTTAGGAACCACAATACAAGTTACAACAGAGTGAGGTTTCAATAAAATTTTGGAGTATTGTTTTATTTACTTTCCTTTCTCCATATAAAAGGACAATTTTCTCATTTGGAAAATCAAAAGTGAAGTAACAACGTTATTGTTGTTGTGTTGTAAACTTTTGATAAGAGAATACTTTCTAGATAATGACTAAAGAATTGTAGGGTTGTCACTTTCTATCTTTTCTTTTTTTTTTTTAATATTTCAACTTAATTTAGATTTTTTCCCCAACTTTGGTTGCATTTTCATATATTTATTTTTCAATATTTTCAATTATAGTGTAAAAATCTTTCAATGAAATCAAATGGAAAAGTCAAAAATAATGTTAGGCCTACTGGAATTGAAATGCATATTTTAGTATATGCAATGTATCCATTACTGCATCCTTATAAATCAATCAATGTGAATCAAATTTTAATTAATAGAACAGAAAATTAAAATGATAGTATGTCTATTTAATTTAATCACATAAAAAATATCTATGAAATTTAATATATTT